>NW_022639561.1:807810-819310 GCF_010583005.1 Odontomachus brunneus
ATAATACTGCCGAACAGAATTCCCTCCGTTCCATGGATAGCCTCACCCTGTTTACTACTCTGTGCACCTGCTCAACTGTAGAATGTTGTTTGCGAAAGCTAAATTGGCGACGTGGAATGATTTCATTCTTGACTATTTCAGAGTTTAGTCTTGTCAGGAAAAGTTTCTCAGTAAGCTTTGAGAAGACTGGGAGAAGACTGATAGGCCGATAGAATGATATAGAATTTGTTGGTTTACCACACTTATAAATCATTATAATTTGAGATACTTTCCAGATCTTTGCAAAATATCTGGTTTGTATAACCCTATTAAATAGTGACGCTAGATAAACGATTGTTTTCCTCGGGAACTGCTTCCAAATCTCAGCAGTTATGAGATCAAATCCCGGTGCTTCCTTCAGTAGACTCTTAATTGTCATTTTGATTTTCTCTGGGTTTGCGGGTTTAAGTGGCGGACATAGTTGCAGGTCACTCTCTCTGAATTCCTTGATTTTTTCTTTATTTCTGTTATTGCGGCTTGCCATATTCAGTATGCCCTAAGTACTGAGTTAATACTTCTGCTTTTTCTTCACCAGTACAAGCTCACCCATTTTCCTACACCTTCAATGGAGGCCTAAATTTGGATATAGTGGACATTTTAAGATTTTTAACGGCTCTCCAGAGTGTACCCCATTCCCACTTAGGGTCAATGCTTCGATTCTACGCACTGCAGTTTCGTTATAAATTTGATACAACAAGGCTCTGAATTCTGCAACCGCTTTATTCAGCTTAAACTTGTCTACAAGGAGTTTACTCATTTGCTAAATTCTTCGTAATCTACGTTTTTCTGCAATCTTTACTTTCACCACCTGGGGGTAGTTGCGGCCTTAATAGGCTTCCTCTATACGGTTAGGCGTAGACTTCCAAGCTGCAAATTATAACACTTCCATAATGTGATAGGCGGCTTCCTCTATATCATCCTCAGTTTTTAGGGGAATCCTTAGATTGATGTTTTCTTTGACATAGTCCCGCAAGGCCTTCCAATCCGTCTTCGAGTTACTCAAATGCATTTGCTGTTCGCACTGGATAACCGCAGTGCTTACTGTAACTATGACTGGTGAATGGTCCGAAGAGCTATCGTAATAGATTTCGATCTTGGCATATATACTGCCTATTTCTTCGTTACAAAGAAGCCTGTAACATCGGGAGTTTTGCTGCTGCCCGTCGGCCAGTATGTTGGTGCTCCGAATGACAAAATATCGAGTCTTCCCTTGTCTATGCTGTTCTTCCTCTAGTCAGTGTCATTCTTGATCCCTGTCAGATGTTCTTCGTATTCCAGTCTCCTCCCTTCTATCATTCCATTTGACGAGGGATGATATGCTGTGGTCCTAGTTTTGTGTGCACCGATCAGTTTAGTGAGAGCCTGAAACATTCTTGACTCAAACTATCACGGTTCGTAGTTATTATTGCTGGAGCGCCAAAACGTAAAATCCTGTTTGTGTAGAAAGCATTAGTTGGTTTTTGCGTTGATATCCTTAATTGGGTCTGCTTCCAGCTATTTTGTGAACCTATTGATGCAGGTCGGGCAATACTGATATCCTCATAAAAGTGGGAGAAGACCAACAATGTCTAGATGTACTTAAAAGAATCTGGTATCCAGATATGCTCTGGGAGTTTCCGATTGTGCTTTTGAATTTTTGCACGTTGGCAGAACAAACATGTTTTCACCCAACTTGCGATGTCTTTATTAAGGTTGGGCCAAATAAATCGACGTGAGACGAGATTTTTGGTGGCTCGGATTCCGGGGTGTGATAGCCGATGAACGGTGTTAAAAATACTACAACGAAGAGCATGAGGAATGTATGGACGTACCTCTCTAGTTGAAACTTTGCAGTAAATAACATGATCCAAATCGTCAAGTTGTAATTTACGTAGTTGTAGACTTAATGGCGTTTCTATTAGCTTCTTAATAATTCATCATCACTTTGCTGCTCCCGTGTAATGTCTTCAGTGGAGACAACTGGCATCTCTATTGCTTGTATACGGAAGAGTGCGTCTGCGGCTAAATTTTCGACTCCCGGAAAGTGTATCAGACGAGTAAAGAATTGTACAATGTAATCTAGCTGATGGCGTTGCCTGCGAGATGCTCGATCAGACTTTTGATCAAAAGCGTATATGAGCGGTTTATGATTCGTCGCAGTAGTACACTCTCGACCTTTATGAAAAAGATACGAAAAACCCTCAATTTTGGGTGTTAACACTTAAATTTAGGTGTTTATCCCCAGTTTTTGGGTGTTTACACCCAAACTTAAGGGTTTTTTTTCGTAAGGGGACCTTCTACAAAATGATAAAAGTATTTTAATGCCTTAAAAATGGTAAATAATTCCCGATCATAGATGCTGTAATTCTTTTGAGTACCCGTTAACTTCTGCAAGAAAAAACTTAAGAGAACGTATTTGTTGTCTTAGAATTGTTGCAATACTGCACCGATTACTGAATCTAAGGCATTCGTGTGTAACATTAAGGGCGCTCCTTCCTTGGAGTGTGCAAGGAAAGTCGCGTTTTCTAACTGGTGCTTACATTCTTCGAACGCTTGCTCTGCTTGTAGTGTCCAAACTAATGGGTGTTTATCTCGTTGCTCCCACAGTAAGGTCATAGAGTGGCGCCTGAATGAGCGCCGCATTTTTAACATCTGTCGGTAAAAATTTATGAAAACCAAGAACCTGCGTATTTCCATAATATTTCCAGGTTTAGGGTAGTTCTTAGTAGCGGCTATACGATCTTGCAATGCTGTAATATCATCCTCGCTAATGGCATATCCAAAATAGCAGACTTTTTCAGTTCTGAAAATGCACTTTTCAAGATTGACTGATAAGCCATGTTGTTGAAGTCGACGAGAAACTTTACATGTTCTTGATGTTGCTCTGGTGTGGTCAAAGCGATCAAAATATCATCGATATAGTAAAATGCGGGATCTATTCCACAAAGTACGCTATTCATGAGGCGTTGAAATGCCTGTGCTACGTTACATAGACCAAATGTCATTTTATTAAACTGAAATAAACCAAACGGCGTGATTACTGCAGTCTTAGGGCGATCTTCAGAAGCAATCGGAATTTGGTGGAATGCTTTTTCTAATAGAGCGTTGAAAATATCTTGAAGCCACATAAGTAGTGAGTAAAATCCTGTATGTGAAGGATTGGATATTTATCCGGCACTGTGGCCTTGTTGAGACAGCAAGATCTCTAGGATCCGTCACATTTCTTCACCACATGCAATGGTAAAGCCCAAGGGCTCGACGATGGTTCACAGATTCCTTGTTGGATGAGGCTCTGGTACTCGGCTGTAGCTGCTCTAAGGCGAGTTGGTGACAAGCACTGAGGTTACTCTGCTGGTTGTCCATTGATAATGTGATATTGTACGTTGTGCTTGGGTTTCATAGCTTTTGCGGACCGAATGACATCGTCAAAATTTCGAAGGATTTTTCTGAATCAGCTATCGTGGCTGATTCTTGAGAGGGGTGGGGTAAGATAAGCCGTAATGATTCCAACTACGCGGAGTTGCGTTAGTGAGTCGACTAATCATCGCTAGCGAAGATCAACAAGTAAACCTAGTGCTTTAGGAAATCAGTTCTTAATATTGGTTGCTGAACGGCCGCAATGATGAATGTTCAATCGTAATCTCTGCGTAGTGTGAGGCTGAGTTTCAATCTTCTTTCTCCGTACGTAGGAATAATTGCTTCGTTTGCTGCATACACTTGAAACTTAATTGGTTTACGCCGTCCGTTTATCATGGCCTTAGGACTGAGGGATCCGCGCCCGTATCAACTATGAAACTTATTCTTAAGTTTCAGTCGTATATCATAAGGTGGTTTCGCGTCGGGTCAGCCCCCTCTATACCAGGGGACTGCACTAGCTTTCCTACAATCCAACCGCGTTTTGTGTCCATAAATACGTGCTTTGACATTTCCTTGCGGAGTTCACTCTGAGCTTTCGAAGAGTGAAGTTATTATTGTTCGCTTGTGTGCTTGTTATCGACACGTACTTGTACCTGTCATAATCTTGAGTTTTTAATCATATTTGTAAAGTTAGCGATATAATTTTTTGCCATATTTTCCAACCATGGAAAACAACGCTACGGTTGAGGAGGCTTTGACCGCCGCCAAATTGGGAAATGATCCGAGAGTTAAGGAATCATACAATTCTCAAATATCTGTAACGAAAGGAGTGAGTAGAGATCCATCTCCAAACACCAAAAAAGTCCTCAGCAAGTTGCATCTTTTGGATCGCGCAAGCCGAGAGCTGTTAAAACGTAAGTCGTTGGAAGGAGTAAAAAAGCGAAGAATCTCGCAAGATCCGTGTTTAATTATGGCTAAAAGTAGAAAGAAAAATATAGCAAAACTGTTAGAGTCAAGTTCGTCTTCAAATATGGATATCGATAATCAACAAATAAATATTAGTCAAAGTCAAACTCACGAATAATATAAAGAAAATATTGAGATAACAAAACTCAACATTAAATCAAAACATTCCGAGTTAATAACGACTGATATATCAACAACAAATAAATTTGACATTTTAACGAGTCTTGAAACGGAGGATTCAAATAATAATATAAACAATATGACGTTCTTTACGGAATTGAGGAAAAAAATTGCAACTCCGCTACTTCTACCAGCATCAGCAATATCTCGTTGGAAGACAGAAACAGATGAGCTAAGACTGATGTTCAATTAGTTCCTCAGTCAACAGCAAATACTGACCACCGGGCTACCGCTGCTAATACAGCTAGTAAGAGTAAACCGCCGCTTTTAACATTTTATATCAGGACCCCAAAGATACCATGACACTTATTAAGAGTGAATTAGGTGACATAAATTTTACAATCAAAAGACTAAATAATGCTAAATATATATTGCAGTTAGATTCTTTAGATAATTACGAAAAACACAGAAAATACTTGAATTAGCTAACACAAATTTTTATACGTTTATACATAAAAAAAATAAATTACCGACATTTTTACTAAAAGGTTTAAATCATTCCTTTGAGGAAAAAGAAATTCTGGACGAACTAAATTCTTTAAAGATACCTCAACTCAAATTTCAAAAAATAAGTCGTTTTACTACAAAAAGGTCCATTCAGGAAAATAAACTACTTATATATTTTGTCCAATTATCAGCAGATAGTCAGGTCAACAAATTAAAAAATGTTAGATATGTTAGTTTTCATTTAATTAGATGGGAAAAATTAAAAAGGAAAGATATTATTCAATGTAAGCGCTGTCAGAGATTAGGCCATATAGCAATAAATTGTAATATGCAATACAGATGCGTCAAATGTAACGAAGGTCACGATCCGGGTAGCTGTAGATTCGATGCTGGTAATATGATGGCCAAAGAAAAATTATTCTGTATAAATTGCAAGAATTATGAACATTCTGCTTCTTATCGTGGCTGTCCGATGCTGGAACTAAATAAGAAAAAGTTTATTAATAAATAGATACCACCAAATGATACAAAATTGGATTCACTATGTAAAAGCGATTCCTTCGTAACAAAAGATATTAGCTACTCACAGGTTTTAAAAAAGAACAATCCAAATACGGATTCTCCAAATTCGTTATACGGGGGAATTCAGGTGTTGAATAACATGGATAATATGAATTCATTACCTGAAAAGCACACAAGAGATGCATTTATTAATTTTCGCGATCAAGTTTTAAATTTAGTTAGAGCACAGCAAAATTAATTAATAGCCTTAGAAAAAATAATTGAAGTAAATACTGTAAAAACTAACCATATAATAAATATTTTAGATAAGTTGACTGCATCTAATCAACCTCATAATAACGAGGGCAAATTAAATTTTAAGAAACTCAAATTAATATCTGTTAATGCTAACTCCATTATTAAAAATTAACGTAGAGCTTCACTTATGTATTTAATAAATATGCAAAAATCAGACATCATATTTTTGGTCAAAACAAAATTAAATAAAAGTCATGTCTTGAAGTTTAAAGACTATAATGTAATTAGACAATATAGATTAAATTCGAGTATTGGCGGTGGTACAGCGATTTTGATTGGTAAATCGCTCAAATACAAAGAGATCTGTATTCCTGAATTGCTGCGGCCTCAAATCCTGGAAACTATTATCATTAAAATAAATATGTCTTATAGCAATATGCTCTTTTTAATTGCAGCATATGCCAAATGTGGTAACCAAAAGGAATTTCTTCCTGAATTAAATAATCTCTTCACTAAACTTCATTTAGGTAATGCTAAACATTACTATATTGTAGCAGGTGACCTTAATGCCAAACATACTAGTTGACAGAATGAGAACAATAATCCCAGAGGCATAGCACTTAATCATTGGATGACTTCGAATAATTTTGAATATAAAGTTAAATTATACTCTACGGAACATCCTTCATTTCCTAGCGGCAGATCGTTTATTGATATTTTTTTTAATCGACACCAGACTAAATGTTACCAATTCTATTGATAATAACAAATTAGTCAATATCCATTATAACAATGACCATAATGCTGTTTTAGCTGAAGTATCGTTAAAAAATAGGTCTGAAATTGAACTTGAATCTTTTAATGAGTCGATAAAGTATAATTATCGTAAAACCGATTGGATTAAATTCGCGAATATATTAGTTAAATTCGCGAGTATTTTTGCAGTTAAAAACTTACCTATTGCGGAAGTTTATAGTCACCTCGAGGATATTAGTGATCATATTTTGACGGCAATTAAAAAAGCGGTTCCCAAAATAACCCAGAAAAATTCAATTGACTCTTACATAAATAATTCGATACGCAAATTACAAAAATTTAAAAGCCACCTATTGACACAATTGCATAAATTACAAAAAAATGGCCGAACACAAACAAAAATGCAATAGTCGTCCTAAAAAAAGTTACTACACGATACCAGAAACTGACTTAAACTAGAATTCTCAAGTTCAATAAATCAATATTGAAAAAAAAAAATTGAAAATATTTCCAGAAATGACTCTAAAAATATGTTCCCATTATTAAATCAAATATTTAGAAAGAAAAATATATCTGATATAGGAACAATAAGAATTCAGCAATAAGCGACATATCTTTCTGAAGTCGATATTAATGCTGATTTGATAAGTAAAGATGACTCTGGTGATTATTTAATTACAAATATAAATGACAAATTAGATATTATTGGTGCTCACTTTGCGAAAATTAATAAACAAAACGAAAATTTATGTAGGAAACAACTTAATAAGATTGAAGAAAGAGATATTAAACATCTTAAAGACAAAATGATATTAGACCAAGAGAGGGCAAATACTATCTGCACATTTAATTCTGAAAATTGTTCCAGTTATCCTACGGCCTTAAATAATATACCAGATTATTTTACAAATGTCGACTTATTATTAGGTGTACAACTTTGCTTCCGCCGTTTTTTTCCGAAATTCGAGGCTTTATTGTGTCGTGCCCGTGTTGTCAGGACACGAAAAGAGTTCGAGATCGGTGATGCGGGCGCGGCAGGGTGTGTGGCGGTGGATAAAATGTAGTAGAAGCTTTGACTACTTTTTGTAGTGTAAAATATAAAAAGGTTTATTTAATTTATACACTTGTATGAGTTTTAATTACTACTCCCGTACTTATGAGTTAATATGCGTACCGCGCGTAAGTCACGTATGACGCGGATGTCGCGGCGAGAGACCGAGATGTTAAGCCTGACGCGAGTGGTCTCTCCGCTTTTTTATAGTATTGTTTTAGACTTGTCGGAGGGGGTGCCTGGCGACAAGAACATTACCATATTTGGTAATGGTGTCATGCGTTTGGAATTGAGGTCCTAAATGCGGAATGTGCAAGGTGGTGCTTATCGCAGCACTTGCACATCGCTTCTTTGTTGTGGCGCAATTGAAACAATTCCTCGAGAAGTGTTTCGAAAGCGCTGGTACTATTCGCGATTATAACATCCCTCCCCCCTTGGGAAAAGAAAACGGAGTGTCTAGCGAGGTTTTCGCATTCTTATTCTACATACATTTTTTCTTTTGTTTCCGTTTACAATTGTGGTTATAATCGTTTGTACTTGTTATATTTTATTATACTGTATTTGTGTTACAAATTTGTTTTCCCGTATATAAATGTAATTACAATCGTGTATTGTTTATATCTTATTTGCATAAGCTGTGTCTGCGTACTAGTGCAGGGATTGTGGGTATATAATGGTTCCTGTATTTTATGCATTCAGCTAATTCATTTTCGCGTAATATTATGTATGTGTTTGTTTCCTGACTAACCGCGATTTTAGTGTGTGTGACTTTAGTTAAAATAAAAATATTGTCGTGACTGTGTACATACAGGAAACGGGTGTACATGGATTATTTCGTATGTTGGATAATCTATGAAAGGTAAGTTTAATATAGTGAAAATATTTTTGTCCTTATAATACGCGCTGATTGTGCAGAATTTTTTCTATTTCTAGCCAGTGCTCCATGGCAGGTGTGAATGGAAAATATATGTTTTTAGGTAAGTGTATTGTTGATTTCTTAAGTTGTGCGATTATATTTTTAATGGGTGTAAGTTGGGGTAGTAATCTTCCCAACTTGGCGTTATCTATGTATGATATTATGTCATTATGTATGATATTATGTCTTTCGTTAGGTCGTTTATTACTGCGTTAAGTATCGTGTAGTGTTCAGTAATTTGTTCTTTTTTGTAGATTTCTGCTTCTTCTTCATAAAATTGATTCATACTATTCCATTTTATTTTGAAATTATTGTCTAATGTTTCTTCTAAGTTACCTAAGTGTCCTATAGTTTCGTTTAGAATTTGTAACTGATTTTTTATTGCGTGTTGTATCGTTTCCTCTTTGTTTTGTAATAAATGTAATTGTTTGTTTATAATCTTTCCGTTGTCGGCATCCATCGTTCCAAATAAGGATTTGTCTATTAAACCTACTCCATCTATTAATCTACGACGTAAGTTTGGAGTGGACTTATACATTTTGTTTATGCTATTGGTTAATTTTCTTGCGCGTTGTAAATCTTTATCGGCTAGGTTATATAAATTAGTGCACATTTGCCACGTTGTGCCTATCTGTTGCTGTGTATCACATATTTTTTGTGTTCTGACGAGGTAGGTTTGTATTTGTGAAATTCGTTGTGTTAATGAGCCTGTGTTGATTTCATCTTTCGATTTTAATTCCTTGCGTTTCGTATTACGTGCCTGTTGAGCGTCCTTCGACTTATCCTTTAACCTACCTTTTTTCTTATTCTTTGACGTAGCCTCTGGCGCGCGTTTATTATCTTGAACATTTACCGTCATTCCTTTCTCGTCTGTTTTAACAGACGTTTTAACGTCGGTGCCTTTGGCATCCGATTTGGACTGAGTAAGATAGCTGTTGTCGCTTACCGACACGTTTTCTTTAGCGAAATGTGTTTCCTCTGCTGGTTGGGCGTAAGTTTCCGCTATAGGTTCGATTAGAGATTTAGATGAAGAGTCTATCTTGAGTTTATCTGTATCTTGCGTATTAGACTTCGTTTTATCGGATCTTTTCTGTTTGCCTGTTTTCGTCTGACCTTTCTCCGTTTCTCGCTTCTCAGTTTTTTCATCGTTCGTATCACTAATGAAAGCTTTATTCTCACCTATTTTCTCCGGACTCTCTGGGGACATTGCCCTTTCTATTTTTAATTTAGCGTCCGTTTGACGATACTCTATTCTTTTGTTTTCAATTGACTCCTTAGCTTCAGTTTCATTGCGCTCTATTTTATCATTCTTATGTATGATATCAGTTTGTATTATTTCTTCAGTTTGCCAATTTATTTTAGGCGACAAGACGATTTCCTTGGGCTCTTCTTTAAAATCGGTTTCCTTAATAACTGTTGTTGGCGTCTCTATAATTCTCGAAATTTCTTCGGTTATTTGCTCTAGTTTCGGGACAATCACTTTCTCTGTGTTATCTGAACACGTTAAAATTTTTGTTTTATTTAAAACTTCGCTTGTTGGCACTGTCGATGACGTAAGATCGATAATGACTTCTGTTTCTATTTTACCTTTTGAGGCTTTATCTTTTTTGTGCGAATTAGCTTTACCTTTCACGTTGCCGTTTACCTCAACAACTTTTGCGCTGTCGAGCACTTTTGGCTCCGGATCTTTGACTTTAGTATCAACCAGCGATTTGTTGGATTCGGGAGAACTATTTTTGAGCATCTCTTTAACATCGTTTTCCAACTTCTCCCGATTCTTATTATTACCCTCAACTTCAAGCTTCAGTTCCTTCGGTACGACTAGTAAAGGTGCATTCCATTGGCTAGCACTATGTCGTACTACTTTATTGTCTAACATTTCTTTTATTTGTTTATTTACTTCTTGTTTATGTTTTTCGGGTAACCGGTACGGTTGTATGTTTACTGGAGCTGCGTCAGCTCGTGTGGCAATTTGATGTTCCACTACTGTTGTATGTGTGAGGCTATCTCCTTCTATAAAAAATATGTCATTGAAATCTTCACATATTTCGTGTATTATTTTTCTTTCCTCATTATTTAAGTGTTTTAAACGTAATTGTTCCTTTAGTTTCTCCGTTCGTGCCGATTTCTTGCTGTTCTTTTGTTCAGTAAGCAAATTTATTTTCGTTATATTCTCATCCGTAATGTCTTCTATAGTGACATACGGTGTGGCTATTTTCACACTGTTTTCAGTAGTATTTATTATTGTGATAGGGCACGTGTGATTGCTTGCTTTTATCAAGCAATTTCCTATAAAAATTCCTGGCAAAATCTCCTCTGCCGGAATAATTCCTTCTTGATCAGAGCTTACTGTAGCCTGTATTATATTTTCGCTACGTGCGGGAAGGCTATATGTTTGAAATGGTATTAATGGCAAGTTTTGTCCGGAAACTCTCAATGTTCTTTCCTTATAGTCAAACTTGGCCTGATAGGTTTGTAGGAAATCGATCCCTAGTATTCCTTCATAATCTATTGGGAAATCATCCCTTACTACGTAAAGTTCCATTTGTCTTAATTGCTTTCCTATGTCTACCGTAGCTTTTATTTTTCCCAATGTATGGGCTTGATGTCCCGTGATTCCTGTTAGAGTTAGTTTTTCTCCAATCATCGGTGTTTCATTTTTTAATGTTTTTATTTTTACTAGACTAACGGCTGATCCTGAATCTACCAAAAACGGAATTTTCCCTTGTTTCGCTTCTTTTATTGGCAGAATTACTAAATCGAGTAGTCTATTATTCAGCGTATGTTTTCTTACTTGGTTGACCTGGTAGTCTTGTACTCTAGTAAGTTTTTTGTTTTTATTATCTTCTTCATTTCTATTCCCTATTCTGGGAGTCGAAAATCTTTCCGTATTAGACGGAATGACTGTCACTGTCCGTGATAGTCTTCGCTGATTACTCACGGGTTCGGGTTTCCCGTTTTGCTTACCGTGCAGATTCCAACATTCGTCACGGTTATGACCGTTCTTTTTACAGTAAACGCAATGTTTCTGTACCGCATTTATGCGTGTA
>NW_022639561.1:819868-820441 GCF_010583005.1 Odontomachus brunneus
TTTTTGGACTTACATTATCGCCGTGATTCGCATGTTGTATACTTTTTCTTTCACTGTGTTGACGGTGTTTCTGGTGCACGATCCGCTGTAGGTCGTTGCTTAGCGTCAAGGTTGAATCAGCTGGGGCTGCCTCTGCTCCCTGTACGTTACTCCGACGTAATGATGCTTGGGGCGAGTTAGCTCGATATGCTGACGTACCGTAGGCTCCGGTGTCGCTGACAACAGTCGATTTGGAAATCGTAACTCCGACGATCGTCCTCGATTCTGCTGTGGCGTTGAGCAGGTCGCGGTCGCCTCTGGTGCATTCGCCGTAGGCTCCGGTGTCGCTGACAACGTAGTATCGCAGGCCGTAGCTCCGACGGTCGCCTCGATTACGCTGCTGCTCGTCTTTCACCGATTACCGCTGTCCTCTGCCGTCTCCGTTAGCCTTGTGGTCCCAGTGTGCTATCTCGGAGGGCTCTCAATGACTTTTTGAGCTCTCTCCAATTTTTTTCTTCTCTCCTTTTTTGTAAACTTGTCGTCTAATGTATTTACGGAGTAGTTGTTTCTTCTCGGTCTTGTAGTTTCTCGCTC
>NW_022639561.1:820868-823683 GCF_010583005.1 Odontomachus brunneus
TAAATGCGGAATGTGCAAGGTGGTGCTTATCGCAGCACTTGCACATCGCTTCCTTGTTGTGGGGCAATTGAAACAATTCCTCGAGAAGTGTTTCGAAAGCGCTGGTACTATTCGCGATTATAACAATTGTAAAAAACTGGTCATTACATACATTTATGATTAAAAGTATTGTCCATCGCTAGTCACTACTTTCTCCCATCTTTCGGGCAGCGTATGAATCCCGCGTCGAAAAAACTGGTCATCTTTTGAGACGATCCACGAATCGATCCAATTTTTTACTTCTTCATAAGACCAGAAGTGCTGGTCAGCCAAGCTGTGTGCCATTGATCGAAACAAGTGATAGTCAGAGGGAGCAACGTCTGGAGGTGGGGTAGGACTTCCCATTTCAACGTTTCCAAGTATGTCTTGACCACTTTCGCAACATAGGGTCGAGCATTGTCATGCTGCAAAACCACTTTATCGTGTCTCTCGTTGTATTGCGACCGTTTGTCTTTTAATGCTCGGCTCAAACGCATCAATTGCGTTCGATACCAATCGCCTGTGATTGTTTCAGTCGGTTTTAACAGCTCATAATACACTATGCCGAGCTGGTCCCACCAAATACAGAGCATGACCTTGGAGCCGTGAATATTCGGTTTGGCCGTCGACGTGGAAGCATGGCCGGAAACTCCCCATGATTTTCTGCGCTTACGGTTATCATAATGAATTAATTTTTCGTCCCCAGTCACAATGCGATGTAGAAATCCTTTCCGTCTTTGCCTTTCAAGCAGCTGTTCACAAGCAAACAAACGCCGTTCAACATCTCTCGGCTTCAATTCATACGGCACCCAATTTCCTTGCTTCTGAATCATTCCCATGACTTTGAGGCGTTTTGAAATGGCTTGTTGAGTCACTCCCAATGATCATGCCAATTCTTCTTGATTTTGACACGAGTCTTGATCAAGTAATGCCTCCAATTCTGCATCTTCGAAAACCTTCTCTCTTCCACCGCTATGCCGGTCTTCGACGTCAAAATCACCGTTCTTGAAGCGTTTAAACCACTCACGACACGTTCTTTCACTAATAGCAGCCTCACCATAAGTATTTGAGAGCATTGGATGAGCCTCAGCCGCAGATTTCTTCATATTGAAGCAGAAAATTAAAATCTTCCGCAAATGACGAGAATTTGGCTTGTAAACTAACATTTTCAATCGAGAATAACTTTATGATGCAGACACA
Organism: Odontomachus brunneus; assembly: GCF_010583005.1. NCBI lineage: Eukaryota > Metazoa > Arthropoda > Insecta > Hymenoptera > Formicidae > Odontomachus > Odontomachus brunneus. Next base: position 822,087 of record NW_022639561.1, read on the forward strand.
AATCGACTAATGTTTCTATGGGGTTATGTTGACAGATGCCCAAGTTTATTGTATGACGTCTATGATCTATTTATAATCTATTTATTTCGATCACCACTTACCGCTATAGCCATCTATAGGAAAACGGCGGAAGCAAAGTTGTACACCTAATAGAAAAAAAATTTAAAACTTTAAACAATAAAAAATCATTTGGGCTTGATAGCATCCCTAATATTGCTCTCAAGCACATCCCAAAAAAGATTATTTATTATTATACAATTTTATTCAATAATTTTTTAAACAAAATGCATTTCCTATTACAATGGAAAAAGGCCAAGGTAATCGTAATTCTAAAAAAGAATAGAGACAGTTCCGATCCTTCAAACTATCGTCCTATAAGTCTCCTGCCAAATATTAGTAAGGTATACGAGACTTTAATTAATGACGCGATAACAAATTCCTGCAATAATAATAATATAATACCTGAAAACCAATTTGGTTTCCGATACAGGCATTCTACAATACATGCTATTAATAAATTAACATCAGACATTAACTGGGCTCTGAATAAACAGTGCATAGGTGCGTGTCTAATTGACGTTGAGAAAGCCTTCGATACAGTTTGGATTGACGGTCTCATCTTCAAGCTTATTGAAAATGATTTCCCTAATTATTTAATCAAGTTCATTTGAAGCATGATATTAAATAGATCATTCAAAACATCATGTGACACCGAAAATTCAAAAAACAAATTTAAAGTTGAAAATGGATTACAACAAGGGACGGTCAACTCTCCGATATTATTCAACATATATACATCGGATGTTTTAAAAACCTTTAATCCTAACCTACTAATCCCTTAATTTCACCTATTCTATAAAATCAATAGCATTTGCATGATCTTCCCTTATAGAAATATCATACTAAGAATCATTGATAATTACTTATTTTCAGTATTAAAAATACTGGATAATAAGTAATTATCAATGATTCTTAGTATGATATTTCTATAAGGGTTATAATCTATCATGCAGATAAATAGCCTTATAAAATTCAGGAGAAATTTATATTTAACCATATTCAATTCTTTTATCATTCCTGGAAACTAAAAATAAATACTAACAAGTGTGAGACTATACTGTTTAGACCAAGGCTTTTACAAGCAAATAGAGTCACAAAACGAACGTACAAAAATTTCTACATAAAAGACATTGACAACGATGAAATAATTCCACATAAAAATATCGTTAAGTATCTCGAAGTTAACATTGACGAAAGACTACTTTTTAACAAGCATATTGAAATCCAATTGACTAAAGCAAAAATAGCTTTTATGATACATAAAAGATGTTTTACTCAAAACATTTACACAGCGAAACTAAACTTATTTGCTATCAGTTATTAATTAGACCTATTTTAACTTATGGCTATGTTATATGGTACAATATAAATACATCTCTTATGGAAAAGATCAGACTGTTCGAACGAAAATGTATTAGAGCGTGTTTAGGCAAATACAGATCTAGTGAATCCAATTCTACTATATATATATATATATATATATATATATATATATATATATATATATATATATATATATATATATATTATATATATA
>NW_022639561.1:823702-824934 GCF_010583005.1 Odontomachus brunneus
TATATATATATATATATATATATATATATATATATATATATATATATATATATATATATATATATATACTATATATATAATACTAAATATATAAGCAATAAAAGAATTTATATGTCCGATATTCCTAGAATCAATAATTTTATAATAAAACTGATTAGAGATCACTACTCCAGCGTAGCTAATATAAAACAAAATACCCAAATAACCAAGCGTGATTTAGCATATCAAGCAAACGAGTGCACTGTATGTTTTGAAATTTGAATAGTTGATATTTGGTTGCCATCATCGTAAGCGATGTGCTATCAAATTCAGCAACATGAGTGGTAATACATGTAATCAGTTGATGAAATTTTAAGAACAAACAATCAGCAACAATAGTACGGAAGGTTGCAAAAAACATGATGGCAACATGACAAGAACTGATGACTTGTCTTTGCGTCAATAGCATTTTGATGGCAATGTGACAACAACAACAGAAATGGAACCTTCTTCATCAATTTACTTTATATTTGCTTTCAATCGTTGAAGTTTCTAAATTACATGTTTTTGCCGACAAAGTGTGAACGATAAGTAATTTTTATATATTTACAACAATTTGTCAATAACAAACACACTGTGTACGAATTTAAAAAATAATTTTTTATTTGGCAATCTTATATATGTTATATGACTATTATTTGGTGTTTACTATAAGATATGTTATAACATACTGTGAACACTATAAGGATATATTATATAAGCATAAATCACAAGAATATGTTGCAGTCATTGGAAAGCGTGTCGCTCAATCCTCAGGTTAAGCAACACTTTGACGAAGTTAGGATATGAATGGGTGACCGGTGATATACTACTTGGGATCGAAATTATCGAGAGGAGGATTTACGAAAGTTTAGAGTATGTGTTGACAATCTTCGATATCTAGTGGTTTATGAGATATGAGAAAATTAGGAATTATAAATATATTTTTTAAATATTATGATTTTCTCATTTTTCATCTTTGCACAATAATTCTTAGTATTTGATTACTGTCAATATTTAATAGTGATTTTATTATCAGTATTCACCAGAAATTAAGCATTGGCCAAAAATTACTGAATTACTGGTAATACTTAATCACTAATAATTTTTCAATATTTTTTAATATGATTAGGTGCTTCTACATTATGTTCGTTGAATTGTGCTCACGTGTATTCTTCATGAGTCGACAGCAAGTTGACAGCAACATGACGACA
>NW_022639561.1:824944-830446 GCF_010583005.1 Odontomachus brunneus
ATTTTATTATCAGTATTCACCAGAAATTAAGCATTGGCCAAAAATTACTGAATTACTGGTAATACTTAATCACTAATAATTTTTCAATATTTTTTAATATGATTAGGTGCTTCTACATTATGTTCGTTGAATTGTGCTCACGTGTATTCTTCATGAGTCGATAGCAAGTCGACAGCAACATGACGACAACAATTGCTTAAATATGATTAATGTGCATATGATGACAATATGCCATCATATGTACATCATTCATATTTAAGCAATTGTTGTCGTCATGTTGCTGTCAACTTGCTGTCGACTCATGAAGAATACACGTGAGCACAATCCGACGAACATAATGTAGAAGCACCTTGTCCCTACTTTTTCGAAAACAGTTGCTTTAACAGTTCTCAGCAACTTGACGGCAACTTCATAGATAGGTGGCTATCTGGGTAGTTTAATATTTAACTCGTTATACCCTAACAATGAATATTTAAAAAAAATGTACAGCTACAGGGTTCGTCCCTCCCGAAGCCTTTTTATTTCTTGACGCTAAGGGCTATATTCAAAACAATGATAATGTACCTGTTATTTATCACATCATCCGTCATGATAACAAGAAGAAATTAATCTATGTTCCTAACCCTGAAAACAGTGATACTGAATACAGATGGAAATACAACATGTCTATCCCTAATAGAGATATAACTGATAAACATAGGGAAAATAAAGATAAATATTGATGGCTGGATTAAATCCTTATTTGTTTAATTTATTTATAATTTTTTTATAATGTATTTGTTTTTTTTATATATATTTATGACTATTTTATATATTATGACTAGCGTTTTATATTTTATGACTAGTTATTATACTGCGTATAATGTTTTTTTACTTTTATTTATAATATATAAAATCTCATATAATGATAGCGTAGCCAGATCTTTTCTTGGACCTTTTTTCTGGCAATATATATTCATTTTGTTAAATATTACTTGGTTGTTTCACAGCATGTTAATTTGTTATTAATTACCGCTTCGTTTTTTTATTATAAACTGTATATAGACCGTATCTGCGAGATGCCTTGTATAAGCCTTGTATAAGCCTGTTCAGATCTATTTAAACCTATGTTATTGAAAAGTTTTGTTTATTAAGCTTATTGTATATATTTAATTGTAATTTTGGTCATAAATAAACGAAAAAAAGACATTTCCTTGTTTTAACACAAAACTTGCTGTGATAGTAACAGATTTCATTTTTGTTAATTCTTACAGGTATCCGTAGACGTGTTCGAAGGTTTCTTCTTTTTTTCTAAGAACGTCGGTAATGATAGCTACGGTCAAGGTTCTTCTTAATTTCAGCGACTTGAAGAGATAAAGCATTCAAGGCCTTCTGCACTGTAATGCTTGAATTGAGCTGCAGCTTTTTCGCTGTAACGTCCATCAGATTGCTTTGGATGGTTGCGACAGTGGGTTTTAATACGTCGATTGCTTTATTGGCCATTTCCGCTAGGCGCTGCAGATCAGTTGTATCTAATTAGATACAACGCGGAAATGACACCGCGTAATAATCGGCGAAAACGTGCCTCATCGCCTTCGTCGAATGCAGAAATAACGCGCTATTTTACAGCGTCGTACTTATTATAGTTTGGCGGACTTGAGGTCCGAAACACCACGCAAAGCTTCTCCTGACAGCTTTGCAGCAACGTATCGATACTTCATAGTATCAGAAATAATGTTATAGTTAGCGAAGGCAAGGTCTACTTGCGCGAATTATAGGCGAGAGTCGGCCTGAAAAAAATGGCAGTAGCTCTAAATGGCGGGCTGACACTGCTGAAACTCTTGGGTTATGGTTGTTATCGTTCATTGCTGGTTGTTGCACTTCGCTTTCCAGCAATTTTGCAAGCGTAATATCATTTGCTACTTCGTGCCTGCGTGCGGGCAATCGTTCGATCGGCATAAAAGTAGCTCAGACTCTGCACTAATGCAGCACAAAAGGAAACGGCTCGATGAAGGCTACGTCAGTCCTTTTCTTTTTGGAAGGCGCCTCGTCGATACGGTACACGTTTTTGAATAACGTCGAGTCCTCAACACTGTAGTAATCTTGTGGATAAGTGAATTGCGTAGAACACTAGTTAACGACAATATATATTTATTTGTACAGCTTCGGTCGTATTACATCCCGCGGATAATTGTCTTTCTAAAAACTAAAACTATATCTAAAACTATACTATACTCTCTGTTTAGTCACCATTAATCAACTCCTACTAGCACTGGTGAGAAAAGGTTTAGTGTGTAGCGACTTGTCACATACATACAGGGTGTCCGAAACCTTTCTTGACACAAGTCGTAGGAATATAGAACGAATGAAATGGAACAGAAAAGTCAAATACCATTTTGCAAAATTCGCAATAATTTTTAAGGAATTAATTATTTTGTCTGAGCAAATAAGCCCTCGAGCCGGCGCGCGATCATGTTATACGCGAATAGCGACTCGCTGCGTCCCTCCGCCCATAGTTACGATGTGTTTCGTAGCTATAGTTACCATAGTTACGAGATACAGCGTAGCTATGAGCGGAGGGACGCAGCTAGCGGCGATTCGCATATATCACTGTCGCGCGCCGACCCAAGCGCTAATTTGAGACAAAATAATTAATTACTTGAAAACTATTGCGAATTTCGCAAAAAGGTACTTGACTTTTCTGTTCCGTTTAATCCGTTCTACTTTCTAACAAATAGTGTCAAGGAAAGTTTCGGACACCCTGTATATATAGATTAATAAAAACGTGTTCAAACTTTACAATATATATTATATTTTTCTTATTATTTGTACTACAAAATAAAATTTCTGCATAATATGATTTCTCAGGAACTCTCTCTAACGAAAACTTTCTACTTTATATTACTTGACTGTTACAAAAAACCCTATGTATCATCTCTCTATCTAGTTATACTCTCTGTTTTCTCGTTAGTTGCCAACTTTCGCCAACGCATTGTCTTGTTCTCTGTAAATGATTGACCACATGTGCTCCCCTCCGAGCGACTTATTAGTTGTAAAACGGAGTGTCTTCTTTTTAGCAATTTCAATGGTTTGGTTTCCTATTCGTTCCTCTATTCGTTTTGGAGTGTAGACGTTCCTGGAATATCTACGCTTTTGTCCTCTTCTTTCTTCTCCGCATAACTAGGTTTTAATCGTTCTGTGGATATGTTTGTTGGTCGTCCTTTATAATTGATCATATAAACTTTATCTGAAATTCTTTCTAATACTCGAAATAATCCTTCATACGATTGCTCTAATGGTTTCTTGATAAAGTCTACTCGTACAAAAACGCTGTCACATGTTTTCAAATCTTTGAAAACGAATGCTCGAGATTTGTTGTGGTGAGTATTGGGGGTTGGTCGAACTTTTTTTAAGTGTTTTTTAACAAAATCTGCGAATGTGTTTGGGCTAATTGGGGTGGAATCATCTTGGAAGAGCTCACCCGGTATGCGTAGTGTTTTTTCATACAACATTTCGACAGTTGAAGCTTTTATATCTTCCTTGTAGATCGTTCGTAGTCTCAATAGAACTGTTGAAAATACTTCGACCCAATTGTTTGTGAAAAAATTTTTGCGATTTTAAAAACTCTGTGCCATCTTTCTACTAACTCACTTGAGGCTGGATGGTAAGCGGTTGTACGGATCCTTTTACATCCCATTTTATTGGTGAATGCTTGAAATAGTTGGCATTCAAATTGCGATACTCTATCAGTTGTAATTATAACTGGTGTTCCGTAACGTGCAATCTAATTTGCGTAGAAGGCTGGAACGACTGTATCCGCTGATTTATTAGGTATTGGCACTGTTTCTGACCATCTCGTATATCTATCCATTATTATAAGACAGTATTTACATCCTTGTGAGATAGGTAGTGATCCTATAATATCTAATAAGGGGACCGCACCTATCTGATGTCATGGATTTTGATGAATTTTTTTGGTTATTCTACAACACTAATGTACATTCTGTGCAAAAAGATTTTTGTTAATATCTCTTCGTTTCAGAGAAAAAAAATTTACGAGCGCCTTATAGGCCAAGCGTGTGACGAAAACCTCAAGTGCTTCAATGGCTACAGTGCTTAAGGCGCGGTGTGGCATCTTTTCGGCTCGGGTTCAATCCCCGGGCCATCCAATTTTTTTTTTCGTTTTATTATTGTTTTTTTTTTTATTCAAATTGTAGGACAAGGATACAATGAACACAAAAATACGAAAAAGAAATATATTAAATATGATTATAAATAACAAAACATTAAGAAATATGTTGTATGAAATTATGTTAAAATTAAAATTATATTAATCTTATGCTTCACTTATATTTGACGCTGTTTTTTTCCATCTTCTGAAATTTCATATAGTGTTTGTTTTACTTTATAAATTTCTAAGGAAAGGAACGTAAATTTCAAAGGAAAAGAACTGAATGATTCAAGGTAATTAGCAAATCCATAGTCATTTGCGATTATTCACTTTTGTTACAAAACTGCGTTTATTCGCTATGAGTATAAGAAACAAAGCGGTGAATTCACTTCAAATTTAACGATAATCTCCAGTAAACAACTTTTGAGAAGTTACGCGTTAATATTGTCAAACGCACCTGAGCTTAGTCTGAACATCTCACCTTGAAAACTGGTTAAAAAAAGGGTAATATATAGTTTGACGCAAGAAAATTACCTCATGCGAGTTACAACACGTTAACCATTTTTCATATTCTGTAAATCAAATACGAAAATCGGTAACACGTCTGATTTCTCGCATCCCGCGTTTAAACTCTCTCATTTAAATAATGTAACAACCGGTACTCAATTTATAATAAATCTACGACTGATCATTTCTAGATGTAATTTAAATATATTACTAAACGATTCGTTAACATTCAAATTATTAGAGAGATTTCTTACACGAGTGTGTAAGCCAAAATAGAATATTTCACGTGTCCGTTTCAATATTCAGGTTCGCCCAAATCAAGACAACCGTTGCAGGATTTAAAACTACCTTGGATCGTTCTGTTCCTTTCCTTTGGAATTTACGTTAGAATTTACGTTTTATAAAGTAAGGCAAACACTATATGAAATTTCAGAGAATGGGAAAAACTGTCAAATATAAGTGAAATATAAGTGAAATATAAGTGAAATATAAGATTAACATAATTTCATACAACATATTTTTTAATATTTTGTTATTTATAATCATGTTTACTATTAGGACCTTAACTTAGTTTCCGCCCGCAAATGTTAGATGGCAATGCAAACAGTTCTAGTAGTTATTACTAACGAAACAGGTAGTTTGTGATTAATTTCGACATTTCTCGATAACATTCAGTCAGCATACACAATTATTTTCCTAAACAACAATTTCTTTTGCTTTGTGAAAAATGGAACGCGATAAAGTGTTTTTTCGACATGTGCTTTTGCACTATTTTGATTTGAAAAAAAGTGTAGCAGAAGTTCATCGATTACTTGAAGAAGGTTATGGTGATCGAGCTCCATCAC
>NW_022639561.1:836982-841656 GCF_010583005.1 Odontomachus brunneus
GTGGTACACGCTTCCGAAATGTTGAAGAAGTGCGAGAATGGGTGGACGAATGGATTGCTTCGAAACAAACATCGTTTTATCGAGATGGTATCGCCCAGTTGCCAGAAAGATGGCAAAAAGTTGTAGAAAGTGATGGAAAATACTTTCATTGAAATAATTTAAATAAATTTTTTACAATAAATGCTTTTTCTCAGTATTTTTTGGGCGGAAACTAAGTTAAGGTCCTAATATATTCCTTTTTCGTACTTTTGTGTTCATTATGTCCCTATCCTACAATTTGAATGAAAAAGACAACAATAAAACAATGAAGAAACGGTGTGAGCTTTAGCCCCTGCTGTATTAATCTGAAACAAACACGTGTAAAATTTTTTTATCATTAACATTCCTACGGTGTGCGTGAACCTAAGAAAAGTGAAAAAAGTTGAAAATTACAGAAATGACACGTATTTTAAAAATAAGTTCAAGTTTTACACGAAATCTTTTATTTTGCAATAAAAAAGTACTTTTTTCAATGATTCTTTAAAATTTATAGGTTCAAGGACAAGGTAATATAGTTATTTAGATGTGTGCAAAGTTTGAATAAGATCGGTCAAATAGTTTTTCAGTTATTCCTTACACCAATTTCGAAAATGTAGTTTTGAGAAAAATGCGTTTAAAGTTTCGAGAAGTGAAAACTCAATGATTTCAACGACTTACCATCTAGTCTGCAATTCCAGAGCGCTACAATAGTCCTTCAGCTTTTTCATAAAGCTAATTTTCCTCCAAATATTCTTCTCTACGTGCTTTACGAATCTCCTTGGTTGTTAACGAGCTGTTCTTGTCGAATCACTCAGTGTTCATCGATGTTGTCAGCATACGTTCTGCATTGCTTTCCAATGATGATATCTACGGTGCTCATGATTCGTAAAATAGAATATTTTTCATTAAATAAGCCGGTTGCCATATATGCTGCAATTTCAATGATTTTCAGTCCAAAATACAGGTGCTTGGAGCGAAACGCTAAAAAGTTGAATTAAAACTTTCGTTAGCCTTCTGTGTATGACCACCCATCCATCTTTGGAGTACATCTTCTTGTGACAGGTCTTCATAGATAGGAAGAATATGCTTCTGTATGTCTGGGTGCAGTAGTGCAGGGTGCTCCAAAAGTTCCAAATTTGCTCCAATAACTTTTGTCACTTGCATCAGTTGCAAGATTCCCACTGAAACGTCTTTTACGTGAATTCGATGTTCGGGATGTCATCTCTACTTCCTTTCGAATACGACTTTATTTTGAGTTTTCAAAACCGTCCCGTACAAACCGAATTTCGAAGCTAAACTGATTGCGACACTAGTGTCGACCTTCTCTAGTAAAGGCAGTTGGACGATGTATAATAGTTCTTCCACTTAAAATATTTCAAAAACACTTGTTTCAAAACATCTATTCTACCCGAACTAACGGCACAAAAATTAGAAAAGAGGAGATTATGAAAGGCTCTCCGCTCCGAGCGGTCGTTTATACCTTTGCGCTTCGGCGTCGAGCAAGGATGGGTCACAAGCTATAACAATAGAAGGACTTCGAATTTCGCTTTAAAACTTTGGAATTATATTCTTAAGACGTTGTACTAACATCTTATGAAAAAAAAAATTTTTTTAATTTTTGAAGGTTCTAAAGATATTTCCCCGCTTAAGAGTGGGGATGGTGAGGTACGATCAGAGAGAGTGAAAAAGTTAACATTAACATCGTTGAAAGTGTTTAAATAGATTATCTTATTCTTTTTTAATATAATTTTAACATATTTGGATCGATAATATGAAAAAAAAATTTTGCTTTTACATACATGTAACGCTGGTGGCAAACATGTTAATGTAATTTCAACAAAAGCATGTGACATATATACTACTGTCCATAAGTATTTGTTCATCTCATTATTTTCTTATTTAGCAAAAGTCAGTACAGCAAAGTCCAGTAAATAATATTTAATTGTAAATAAAAACAAAATAATATATTCTATAATCTTTTGAATTAATCATTTTGCTTATTTCATTGTAAATCTATTTAATTACACGAAAGTGTTTGTTTCGCTGGCATCGCAATATATGTTGTTTACAAGTTTTATCTCCTATAACAATTCTTTTATGAATTGTGACTTGTTTAAAGTTTTTTATTTTATTTGTTTGTTTACTTTAATGTGTAAATAATCATTGATTAATTACTTATTTTCAGTATTAAAAGTACAATATTTAATAATATTCTGTGATTCAAATACAGCTTTTAGTACTCAAGTATTTCAATATTTGATGTTACAAATCCTACCTTATGATTGATTTCAATACTTAAATATTGATATGTAATACTTCGTCCAGTGATAAAATACTTACGCAGAACATTGTCAATATTTAAATACTAATATATGGTGGGCCATTTTAATCTCCCCACCTGAATTTCTCGTAATCTAAGTCAGATAGAGAAAAATGGTCCAGACAAAAGTAGAAGGGGACAGAGGGGGTCACGTAATGGTACCAAGGACCTTGACCTTGAACTCGATTTTCAAGGTTATTTTAAGGTTAAAGTGATTTTTTTAAATGGGAACACCTATTTTTGACCCCGGATTTGAAAAGAGCGGGAAATTTTACGTTCAAAATGATATGTTAATCAAGGTCATGGCAAGGTCGAATGAAGGTCAGGTTTGCGAATTTTGATTTTCCAATTGAATATATCGGAACCTAAGCCAAATACGTAAAATTGGTTCAGACAAATGTTAAAGGGGGCCGAGGGGGTCACCTATCTGTACTCTGATCTTGACCTTGAACTCGATTTTCAAGGTTATTTCAAGGTCATAGTGATTTTTCAAAATGGGAATCACTATTTTCGAGGGTTTCTTTAACTGTATTAACCTTACTTTTAGCGCTACCCAGAAACAACGACGTGGACGTAGTAAGTACTGTTTCCTTTGGGGTGCTGGATTAAAGTGAGTCCCCTCGCCTCTCACTATTTTAAAAATTATTAATTTAATTTCGAAGCAAATGTTCGAAGTTGCCTCCATTTGCTTGAAGGCATAAAATCAAACGTCTTTGGAAATGGCGTACGGTGTTAAGGAGAGTTTGCCTTGGAATTGCAGCGCATGCTCGACGAATGCGATCTTCAAAGTTTGCTCTTGTTGTGGGCTGTTGTTCGAAAACAATATTTTTCAAATAGCCCCATAAAAAAAAATCTGGGGATGTGAGATCGGGTGAACAAGCAGGCCAATTAACCGGACCGCCTCGTCCAATCCATCTCCCATAGTAATTTTCATTCAAGAAAGCCTGTACGATTCGTGCAAAATGTGGTGGTGCACCATCCTGCTGGAACCACATTCTTCGTCGCGTTTCTAAATCGACATCTTCCATCAATTCAGGTAACCGATCTCTAATTAAATGTAAATAGGTATGCCTATTAACATTTTCCTCAAAAAAATAAGGACCAATGAAATATCCGTTGACGATGCCACACCATACTATAAGGCTCCAACGTCTTTGATGATTCACAGTCCTGTGCCAATGAGGATTCTCATCCGACCAATAATGGCAATTATGCCTATTGAGTTCTCCGTCACTTTGAAATTTAGCTTCATCAGAAAAAAGCACAAAGTTGAAAAAAACAGGATCATTCTCTATCATCTGCAAAGCCCATTGGCAAAACATAATTCGCTGTTGAAAATGATGAAACTGTAACTCTTGAACTAAAGTTAAATGATAAGCATGATATTTATGGACTTTAAGAATTCTCAAAAAGGTTCTTCTAGGTATGCCAATTTCTCTTTCAACTCGGCGACTGCTGATATGAGGATCAAGGTGAACGATTGCAAGAACAGTCAGAACACGAGCATCATTTTCGTCGTATTCGTGGCGCCTGCGATGGCGAACCATATGTCCACCACGAGCTCTTTCAGTTAATGTACTTATTGTCCTATGATCTGGGTGTCGTCTATCTGGAAAGCGTTCAGCGTAAAGTCTTGCTGCAGCACGATAATTATTATGACTTTCGCCTAACACCATTATCATATCAACAATGTCATCGGGCTGATAGTCAGCCATTTTTAGAGCTGTTCTTCACCTTAACAAATTGTAGATAATGCAATGTTAATCGAAATTTTACAAACTATAAAAAAAGAGAAGAATCGAAGAATTATTGAATCGTACTTTATGACTATGAAAAATCAAATTGATGTAACAACTAAACAAAGTATGTTTTTATGAGAGAGATATTCAAAATATTCATGAGACATGTACGTACTAAGGATTTTTAATATTCATTGTTTTTTTCGCAATCATTATGGAGTCGCCGTCTTTACTTGGATATGGGTTATGGGTTGGGTTATGGTTATTGGTCCGATTATCGTTATGGGCTCGTTTTGGATTATGGGTTGCGTTGGGTTATGGTTTAAGTTAATAGTTAGTACGATACTTACGCATGCGCAGTAATAATTATTTCTTTGAGGAAAATGTTAATGGGCATACCTATTTCTGGGTAGCGCTAAAAGTAAGGTTAATACAGTTAAAGAAACCCTCGAAAATAGTGATTCCCATTTTGAAAAATCACTATGACCTTGAAATAACCTTGAAAATCGAGTTCAAGATCAAGATCCTTGGTACCATTACGTGCCCCCTCTGTCCCCTTCTACTTTTGTCTGGACCATTTTTCTCTATCTGACTTAG
>NW_022639561.1:842202-842365 GCF_010583005.1 Odontomachus brunneus
TACTTACGCAGAACATTATCAATATTTAAATACTAATATATAATACTTTGCTAAATAATGAAATACTTACGCAAAATACTGTTAAGATTAAAAGTATTAACCCAGACAGCATACAATATTAGTAAGTTATTAGATAAATATTTATTTTGAATTACTTTTTTAA
>NW_022639561.1:842470-843459 GCF_010583005.1 Odontomachus brunneus
AAAAAATTCTTTAAATGAAAGAAATATATTTTGTTACATATAATTTCTTAACTTAAAAAAATATTTGTTAAATTTTAGAAAATATATAATAAAGAAATATTTTTTTATAAAATAAGCCGTAAAATTATGAATTTATAAATAAAAAAAGTGATTTCTTTGATTTAAAATATCTATATATATAAGAATAAACAAATGATTTCTTTACAAGGAGAAAATTAGTGTTTTTAAATGTAAAAACTGTTTAAATAAATATTTGCTTGTTTTAAAAGTAAATAAAATACAAGTAAATCATTTTATAAATCTGAATAAATTATTTTCTAATATTAAAAGTATTTTTTTATGTTTCAAATTAAAGTTTCTTTTATTATCAGAAAAAAATTTATTTAAATTTACAAAATAATTTATTTTACTTACTCTTAAAACATGTAAATATTTTTTAAATATACTTTCCACATACTTTTTAAAATATATATTTAAAAGAATCTATTCTCTTCTTTTAAATAAATCAAATGCTTTCGTATATGGATATACCATATGTACACAATATAAAGCGTCTCTCAATCAAAGTGACAGTGACGCAGTTGATAAGATGAACGACACGAGAATCAGCCCAAGTAACAGACGCACGTCAAAATGACATAAAAAACTGGTCATAACTGGTCGAATGACGTCAAGTGACTAAATAACGACGTCTTTAAAACGTCTTTTTTGTCTTAATGACGTTTCTGTATAACGTCTTAAAAACGTATTATGGACGTTTAGAGACGTCATAAAACGTCATTAAGTCGACTAAAATGTCGTCATCGATCTGTGACATTAGACTATCATTTTGAAGATATTCTCACGATATTTTTTATCATTCCTTGGTTATTTTTTATCCTGAACTTACTTAGATTTGGATGTCATCATTTTGACGCCTCTGCTACCTGGGAGAGGTCTCAGGCTCGAATCTCAGCAATGCTCATACAGCAGAGAAGCTTTCAGCAACA
>NW_022639561.1:843469-843621 GCF_010583005.1 Odontomachus brunneus
GAAACGTCATTAAGTCGTCTAAAATGTCGTCATGGATCTGTGACATTAGATTATTATTTTGACGATATTCTCACGATATTTTTTATCATTCCTTGGTTATTTTTTATCCTGAACTTACTTAGATTTGGATGTCATTTTGACGTGTCTGCTAC
>NW_022639561.1:843891-844628 GCF_010583005.1 Odontomachus brunneus
AATAATACTTATAGAATAGTACTTAGAATAGCACTCGTTAGTGGCAATCATTAATTTGTCTTATTGCATATTTTTTATACTTCTTATATCGTTTTTTTCAGAGAAAATACTTTCTTTAGATTTAATATTTGTACTTGTTTAATTTTGAGGTTTTTTATTTCATTAAAATATTATATTCTTAAACGAAATATCATTTTTTAAAATGATGAAAATAAAACTTTTATTTCGTTCAAGGAAACCATGTCATTCGATGAAACAACACTATTGTTTTAAATAATATTTTTTAAAAGTTTCTCTCAAAATTTAGTAATTCGATTTATTTAATTTGGGTTTTCTTGGATTTTTTAATTTTCTTTTGTTGGATTAATTATTATAACATTTTATTAAAAATGTAGAAGTAATTATCACTGGTTCACTACATTACATCAATATTCATCGCATATCGAATGTTGCATTGTTTCAATATCTATCAACAAATTATCCAATAAACAACAAGTAAAAATTATGTAACTATTATTTGGTGTTTGCTAATTATGTTATAATATACTGTGAACAATATAAGGATACATTATATATGCATTAATTGTAAGAATATCGTTGGAGTCATTGGGAATCGCCGCGTGCCGCTCGATCGTCAGGTTAAGCAACACTTTAACGGAGTCAGGACATGGACTGGTGACGCGGTGGTATACCGCTTGGGGTCGAAATTATCGCAGGAAGTTTCACGAAAGTTTGGA
>NW_022639561.1:844638-850374 GCF_010583005.1 Odontomachus brunneus
GCGCGCTCGATCGTCAGGTTAGGCAACAGTTTAATGAGGTCAAGACATGGGTGGGGTGGCCAGCGGTATACTGCTTGGGATCGAAATTATCGCAGGAGGATTCATGAAAGTTTGGAATGTGTTGACAACCTTCGATATCTAGTAGTTTATGAGACATGAGAAAATTAGGAATATAAGTATATTTTTCTAAACATTATGATTTTCTCATTTTTCACCTTTGCATAATAATTCTCAGTATTTGATTACTATAAATATTTAACAGTGATTTTATTATCAGTATTCACCAGAAATTAAATACTGGCCAAAAAATTACTGAATTACTGGTAATATTTAATCACTAATAATTTTTCAGTATTTCTTAGTATGATATTTCTATAAGGGAATTTTAGTTCTATTTTGTCTCTTGACGATGAACGGTCTTTTGCGAACAATAAAATTAATTATGCCTAAAATAAACTTTCACTTGAAATCCGTGCACTGATTATTACGAAATATTAAAATGACATGAGTAATCGTTAAATTGCTCGAGAAATGAAATTACCACGGCGAAATATTGATTATCATATTCCTAAAATTTAAAAGTGGTGAAATATTATCAAACAAAAAATGATCTAGAATACCGCGCATTACAACTCCAGCTGAGGACCGACCTTTCGTGGTTTGCTGCAAACGTAACAAGCGTTTAACCGC
Source organism: Odontomachus brunneus (assembly GCF_010583005.1). Taxonomy (NCBI): domain Eukaryota; kingdom Metazoa; phylum Arthropoda; class Insecta; order Hymenoptera; family Formicidae; genus Odontomachus; species Odontomachus brunneus. The sequence continues at coordinate 845,329 of NW_022639561.1, forward strand.
ATCGAAAATTGCTTTGCGTGTTAACTTATACCGGATACTTATACCGGAATACTCCTATTAATACCACCACTATAAAACATCGTTTTGCAGGGGCAAGTCTTCATGGAAGAATTGCGATTAAGAAATCACTATTGAGGAAGATTAATAAAGCAAAAGGTTGCAATGGGCAAAAAAATACAAGGATTGGACCATTGAAAACTAGAAAATGTCTTATAGAGTGATGAATCAAAATTTGCAGTTTTTGGTAACCGGCGTCGTGTCTTCGTTCGCAGGTCAGCAGAGGAGAGTTTCCGAGCAATGTTTGGTGCCATCTCTGAAACACGGTGAAGGTTCCGTAATGGTTTAAGGGTGTTTTGGTGAACTGTTGGTGGACAATATTTACAGAATTAAGGAAATAATGAAAAAAAAACAGTGGTTGGAAATTCTACAACAGCAAATGTTGCCATCTGGGTTTCATATTTTAGGTAAAGAATTTATTTTCCAACACGACAATAACTCAAAACATTCCTCAAAAATCTGTAAAGAATACTTAAACAAATTAAAAGAAGAGAGTAAACTCGAAATAATGGATTGGACATCGCAATCCTCAGACCTCAATTCGATCGAGTTATTGTGGGACGAACTCGACCGAAGAGTGCGAAAACAGTGCCCCACGCCCATGGAAACATTGTGGAGGATGTTCAAACACACGTGGAATAAAATCACGACCAAAACATTCTTCAAACTGTTAAGAAGAATGCCGTGGATTTGCAAAGATGTTATTAAAAACAAAGGCGAATACATTGACGAGGCTAAACTCTAATTAAACTTTTAATATTCGTTTTTCATGTTGTATATTACTTTTTATGTTTGTGAATATAAATATTTTCCACTTAAAATTTCCTAATTTTTTTCCCTTATAATAGTTTGAAATTTACGGAATACTTATGGACGGTAATATATGTTTTAAATATGTAACAGTAAAGATCACGAAGTAACCAGTTACGTAGCAAGTAACATACATATATCCCACACAGCAGAAATGTTCCGAATACATCACAAGGATATTATAAAGATATTTCAATATCTGTAGGATATTCCTATGATATATTCGAGACATTTCTGCTGTGTGGGATGTTACATGTACCATTAAATGTCAGCAACAAAAGTACTTCCATGATTTACTTAAGATATGAAACACAATACTTTAAATGTTTTATCTATGATATGTAATAAAGCTAACATGATATGCAGGGTTGGGTAAGTTACTTTTGGTTTTTAACTAAGTTAAGTTAAAAGTTAGTTCACTACAAAATAATTGAGTTTAAAAGTTACTCAAATATAATACTACTCAGTTAAAAGTTAAAAAGTCAAAAGTCAGTTAAAAGTTAAAAAGTTAAAAAAAAGTTAGGAATTACTTACGGAAAACTTAATTATCTGAAATTATATATGTATTTTTTTTATTTTATAATTAGTTTTTAAATTTAGTTTAAATTTATGTGAAATAATGAATATATATTAAGCAAATTGACCAAGCACAGTTAATTATTTTTCGACCGTAAAGAGAATAGTCGGTTGTGGTCAATTTATTTATATGTTTATAAATCTTACTGTTTAAGTTTTTCTATGTGCTACCAGCTTTATATCCTGATCTACAATAGGTGTAGTAAGCTTCGAGTCGTAAGAAATTGACTAATCACAGTCGACTTATAGAAAAATAATTATGTTTCATCAATTTCTTACGGCTTAAAGCTTACTTCACTTATTGTAGATTGAGTCTTATGCGTCGTCTACAATGTCAATAGAAGTAATAGTAAGAAATAAGCAGTAAGCAAATTGATTCATTCCATTCTCACGATTTGAGAATAACTGACTGTGATTGGTTCATTTGCTTATACTACTTATTTCTTACTGCTACTGCCATTGTAGACAACGCATTACAGTGCTGGGGATCGATTGTGTATCTCCAAACGGAGTGAAAATTACAAAAATGAGCAAATTTATTAGGCATTGACCTATGAAGTTACAAATATTCTAGTAAATTTGCTCACTTTTGTCATTTTCATTCCGTTTTGAGATACACAATCGAACCTCTTATAACTTTATTCTATCTTTCTTTGACATGTAATGAACAATAAAGGTAGAAAATCGTAGCCGAACTGTATAGCACGTGAACAAAAACTAGCTGCAAGCTGCTTTCATAGCTGTAAAGGTTAAACGCAATACGTGAAAGATCTGTATTGTTAGTCTGCGTCGTATGTTCAGAAGAAAACTGAAGAATAATATAATACACTGGACACTAAATTATAGTGCTATAAGCGTGCTGTAAGCTTGAATCGAACCACAGCTATAATCAGATCTTTTATTAAAAATTATTTCAGAAAGTTCATTTTCAGATGCTTCGTAGCCAATGAAACGTCCGTTCAGTATCTAAAAATAAATTTGAAACGATCATAAATATAAGATTTGCTTATGAATATTGCTCTTATATATCTGTCTGTTAAAGTGGCCGATAATTTTTACGCAACTTTAATATTGATGAAATAAATTAACTTAAATGGAAAATGTACAAAAGATTAAAGTTAATATGTAAAAATTAACTAAATTTAAGTTAAAAGTTAACTTATTTAAGATTAACTAAATTGAGTTAAAAGTTACTAACTTTTTAACTTCTAACTTAACTTTTAATTTCTTTAAAAGTTGTTTTAAAATTTGTTTATTTTTAATTGTTATTAAATAGATAAAGTCATAAAAGATTATAAACTTTGAGTAATTATAAAAGAGTGCAATTAAAAAAAGAAAAATTTATCTAACCATATAAGATTTCAGTAAATTAATTAAATTTATGTATAAATATATAAGTCAACGCTTATTATAAGCGATTTTTTAAATATTTCAGTGAAAAAGATTTTGATAAAACGTTTCACAAATATTTCTGAATTATTTCAATGTTATATTTTAATATAATTTACAAGTTATCTTTCGGAAAGTTTTTTGGAAGATGTTGTGCTGTGTAGAGTTTATCAGCTATGAGTTCTGAGAGATTGACAGCTGTACCATTTGGTGAGCGTGGAGCGTCAGGTAGTTCAGTGGTTTATATCACTATGTTAATTACAGTACATATAGACAAAATGTAAAACGTTTATATCGATCGAAGAAGTGATATAGTATCTGAAGCAACAGACTCATGACCCAAAGGTGCCTCAGGGTCTATGTTCGAATCCCACCAGTGCCAGTGAGAATTTTTAAATGTGATATAATATTGGAATCAAGTAATCTAAGATTTTCAAGTAAAATTAGCTAACACTGTGACATTTACAAATAGTTTCTAAATATAAAAATACAAACAATTTCTGTATATAAGGAAAGTACCTGAACTATTTCCCATATATTTTCTAAGCATTTCAGTAATATTTCAGATATATTTCAGATAGTACATCATAAGCGGATATTTAATGCATCTGAGAGATATCTAAAACACTCTGAGAGATATCTGAAACATTTCTTTGAAATGCTTCATATTTCATTTAAAGCTTTTTGAAAGCTTTCTGAAATATGTCGATGCTGTCTGCGATGTTACTAATACTTGATGTTTACTACGATACTATGGTACGAATAAACTATGGTTACATATCATCAGGGCTGGGTAGTAACTTTTAAAAAAATTAAAAGTTAAGTTTGTAACGATGCACACCTGCATCGTCACTACTCCGGCCCGACCGACCATCAGTCGGGCCGTGCACCGGCGCGTTGCGCCAACAATAAAACGCCGAAAGACCGACAAACAAAACACGATAACGAGTATAAACAAAGCGAGCGAAGATCACGCGAGAAATCAAGCACAGCGGAAACAATAGCGAGCGAGCGCCGCGAGCACGCGACGCACACGTGTACGGCGCGCGGAGACAAAGAAGCGTCAAGTATATAATCCGCGACGCCGAATTAATCAGGACCAGACCGATCCGGACCGTCAACCGAACTCGATGCTACACAGCGGAGAGCAAGGCCTACGACCGACTCGTATCTGCTTCCTAAACCTGCCAACGATCACATCCTCGCAAACTAGGACCGAAGCCAGTACGTTAGCTGTGCTCTGCCGATCTTTATCGACTCTAGTTTGCATCCCGTCGACATCCCGAACAAGGACCGAAGCCAGTAAGCTAGCTGCGCTCTGTCGAGCTTTCTCGACCCTTGTTCGTTACCTTTCGACGAGCGAGATCGGGTGTGAATACGCCGATACATCGGCTACTCACGCCCCATCTCGTCTCTTGCGACGCCGACGGGCAAGCGAGCGCGTAGCTGTCAAAACCGCAAAGACAACATACGACACTGTGCTACGACTTCGATACCGCCGACCCCGCGCGGTCCCCGCGACCAGCCACACGAACCGCGTACGAATCGCGAACACCGAATCACGACACGCGACCGCCTGCCGAATCTCCGAGGCGAGCCTAGCCATCGCGCTATACGCTCCGCCTACCGACTTACCTATCGCGGCCTACCGAAACCGCGATCCGGTAGCTGGCGCCGTCACCCAGAAACTTTGTATACTAATACGCGAACACTCTGTACCAAGGCTAAATAAATCTTTTTGTTATTTTTATCTTACATTCCGCGTCCGTTTATTTCACGAACCCGGACTCCGACGAGCGAATACATCCGCGGCAACGACACCAACCGACACGCGGAGTACGGTTGTTACAAGTTAGAAGTTAAAAAGTTAGTAACTTTTAACTCAATTTAGTTAAGCTTAAATATTAGGACCTTAACTTAGTTTCCGCCCGCAAATGTTAGATGGCAATGCAAACAGTTCTAGTAGTCATTACTAACGAAACAGGTAGTTTGTGATTAATTTCGACATTTCTCGATAACATTCAGTCAGCATACACAATTATTTTCCTAAACAACAATTTCTTTTGCTTTGTGAAAAATGGAACGCGATAAAGTGTTTTTTCGACATGTGCTTTTGCACTATTTTGATTTGAAAAAAAGTGTAGCAGAAGTTCATCGATTACTTGAAGAAGGTTATGGTGATCGAGCTCCATCACATACAACATGTAAAGAGTG
>NW_022639561.1:850384-851914 GCF_010583005.1 Odontomachus brunneus
TCGAAACAAACATCGTTTTATCGAGATGGTATCGCCCAGTTGCCAGAAAGATGGCAAAAAGTTGTAGAAAGTGATGGAAAATACTTTCATTGAAATAATTTAAATAAATTTTTTACAATAAATGCTTTTTCTCAGTATTTTTTGGGCGGAAACTAAGTTAAGGTCCTAATAAGTTAACTTTTAACTTAAACATTGTTAATTTTTACATATTAACTTTAACCTTTTGTACTTTTGTACTTTTACGAGCAATCGCCTGGTAAGCGAAAGACCCGGCTTCGAGTCCGGCCTAGCAAAACCGCGTTTTCGATATTTTTCTCTCTCTGGAACAAAAAGATACGCAGATCTCGAACGCACGGCGTCCCGCCGCCATCTAGTACGCCCTCTTCCTTCTATGGTGGATCCCCCATGGCGCATTATGTCCAAGCACCCGGGGGCTGCCAAAAAATTGGTGTCGACCCCGAGGCTTATTTGTATTATTTGCACCGTATGAGGAAGGGCAACGGTGGAGACGGGCATATATGGATAGCAGATCTTAAAGGATAGCAATCTTTGACTTTGAGAGACCGACAGCTGTACCATTTGGTACAGTAACATTGTTTCCCTCTGTAGTCGCCGCGCGCTCGGGATCGCGCCAGAGATGTCGCTTCTGAACGGCATCTCTGAGCGTTATCTGGGGAGAGGAGAGTGTCGTGAGCATGGAGCGTCAGGTACATAGTATCAACATAGTTGATACTATGTATCAGCTATGAATTTAATACATATAATTTCAAACTTAACTATATATCAGTCAGCGATGCAGTTACGTATTTCTTATGTGCCATTCCTATAAGATTGAATATCTATCAGATAAACATGCATTTATGTACCATATATATATATATATATAGGGTGTCTTATAACTACCGTAAGATATTTTGATAGCGTATTCTGAAGATAAAGTAAAAAATCCTTATACAAAATTGTTGAGGCTACAATAGTTTTTAAATTATAATTAATCAAAAATTACCAGTAATATCGCGTAGAATTCGCGCGCTCAAGCCAGTACTTATACAGTATAGATATCGTTTTATCATTTATCATCGACTTCAAACTTAATATTGATTTTTACTACACAACTGATTCCTAAAATCATTAATAATTATTATTGTTAAAATTATTATTTAAATTTAATAGTTTTACACTTGAGAAATAAAGATTTTTACGTTTTTGACATAAAAAGTAATCATGGAAAATAATTGGCAGCCCTCGGGTGCTTGGACGCAATGCGCCATAGGGAATCCACCATAGAAGGAGGAGGGCGTACTATGTGGCAGCGGGACGCCGTGTGTTCGAGATCTGCGTATCTTTTCATTCCAGCGAGAGAAAAATATCGAGAGCGCGGTTTTGCTAGGCCGGGACTCGAAGCCGGGTCTTTCGTTTGCCAGGCGATTGCTCTAAACCATTGAGCTACCTGACGTTCCACGCTCACGACATTCGACTGATATATATATATATATATATATATATATATATATATATATATATATATAT
>NW_022639561.1:851924-856942 GCF_010583005.1 Odontomachus brunneus
ATATATATATATATATATATATATATATATATATATATATATATATATATTAGGACCTTGCTGAAAATAAGTTCTCGTTGATTTTTCGTGAAAATGAATGCTTTATTTTAAAAAAGTCGTAAAAAACATGTCACTGAAAGTATTGTCCATCGCTAGCCACTACTTTTTCCCATCTTTCTGGCAGCATTTGAATTCCACGTCGGAAAAACGGACACGTCTTTTGAGGCTATCAAAGAGTTGACCCATTTTTTGACATCTTCATAAGAATGGAAGTGCTGCTCAGCCAGGCCATGTGCCATCGATCGGAACAAGTGATAATCGGAAGGGGCAATGTTTGGTGAATACGGCGAGTGGGGTAGGACTTCTCATTTAAGCGTTTCCAAGTAGGTATTCACCGGTTGTGCAACACATAGTCGAGCGTTGTCATGTTGCAAAATCACTTTGTCGTGTCTCTGCTCGTATAGCTGCCGTTTTTCCTTCAATGCTCGGCTCAAACGCATCAATTGTAGTTGATAGCGATCTCCCATAATGGTTTCGTTCGGTTTGAGCAGCTCATAATAAACTACACCCAGCTGATCCCACCAAATGCAAAGCAGAAGCTTCGAACTATGTATATTCGGCTTTGCCGACGATGTTGATGTATGGTCAGGCTTACCTCATGATCTTCTAAGCTAATGGTTATCGTAGTGTATTCACTTTTCATCGCCAGTCACGACACGATGTAAAAAACCTTTCCTTTTCTGCCGTTGAAGCAGCTGTTCACACGTGAAAAGACGCCATTCGACGTCTCTCGGCTTCAATTCGTACGGTACCTAATGTCCTTGCTTTTGAATCATTCCTAATACTTTCAAACGTTTCGAAACTGTTGTGTGATCAATTCCTAATGATTCTGCAAGTTCAGCTAGCGTCTGACATGAGTCTTCATGAAGTAATGTCTCCAATTCTTCGTCTTCAAACTTTTTTGGTGCGCCAGAGCGTTCTTTATCTTCAACACCAAAATCATTATTTTTGAAGCGTCTAAATCAATCTCTGCATGTTGTTTCCGACAGAGCATGGTCACCGTAAGTCTTAACAAGAATTCTGTGTGCTTCAGCTGCAGATTTTTTTTTAATAAAGTAGTGCAGTAAAATTCCCCACAAATACTCTTTTTTTCGCACGAAACTCGTCATGTTTAACACTATGAAAAAAAAAGTTGTTTACATTTCGGCGAAATGACATACACTGTACTGAATTTCAAGCTTGCTTATAGTACTTCCTTATAAATGCGTTACCATCTTAAACTACACGCATGCAGTTCTGATAACGCCATCTGTTGGAAAACAGCGAGAACTTATTCAAGATCCTGATATATATATATATATATATATATATATATATATATATATATAGTGTCTGACTTGTACCGTGTCAGAGTTAAAAATAAGTCGGGATGAGCGATGTAATTGGCGCTAGCCTGCTGTCTCTCATGCCCATGCGACAGTGCATATAGCGTTAGTCTCATCGCAGCGCGCGTGCTGATTGGATAGTGGGCTGCCGCTCGGTAGAAATCTTTTGTTGTTAATATCTCAAAATTTCATGCGGTAGTTTAAGAAATGACACTGATTTCATTACTCACTCCGACCTATTCTAGCTATCCTGATAGCAAAATGTCAGCAATGTGCCGACAAATTACCGGCAAAATCAATCATAAGATTGCAGCAAATTTGCAGCATGTATATTTGCAGTAAGCAAGAAATCATTAATACAACGTTGCTACAATGATATTGAAGAACCTGTAATATTGTCAAATATGTAGCATTTAATATTGTATCAAACATCATTATGAACATATTTTGATCGTGATTTGGAAATTTCAATAATGTTGAAATAGAGTTGCTATAACGTTTTAATCGGCAGAAGTATTGTTAAGATGTTGCATTGATCTCAAATAAATGTTAAAGTAACATTTAAAAAATATATTTTTTGTAATGTTTTTAAAACGTTTAAACGACATTCGGAAAAATAATATCACAAAATAACATGTGAAAAATGTAAATGCAATATTATTAAAAAATGTCCAAACAATGCACATGAAGTCAACGTTTCTAAACATTAATTTAATGTTCCTTGCTTACTAGGCTACCATTATGCTGGCATTATGTCGGCAAAGCATGTCGAATTATTTGAGGGCAGAGTGCTAGCAAAAACCGAATAAGACATGTCGAGCAACGTGTGACGACAAATTTGCAGCAAACAGTGAGCAAGACGTACCGAGCAACACGTGATGGCAAATTTACGACAAAAATCGAACAAGATGTGCCGGCTATAAACAGGTCAAAACTACCTGAGTAGAATCTTTATGAGAATCTAGTTATTATATAATAAAGTTGTACCTAATAGACACATACACATCGTTATTAGCTAGTGCAACTAGACAGTGATAAACCAGTAATGTAACGTTTTTGCGAATAGCTATATGCAATATATTAACTAATAATTAGATAAAAAAAAACTACATAGTTATGAGGTAAAATTCAAAACTAGTTGCTAGACAGTATCACTTTTTCTAATGAGGATATAACATAAGTTATCTTTAGTAGTTAAACAAAAAAATGTAACTAATGATATAGTTTATTTCTGCATCAGGCATATCTCATTATCAGTAGATAGATTATCCTAGTTAAAGTTTTTAGTTCTATGAAATGCTGTTTGTCTTTTGACACCAGTGGCTTTTATTGTTGAAATATTTCTTAATCATGTAGAACGTAAGTTTCATGTACGAATCTCAGTGTACATTGTCTTGGAAAAAATCCCTTGCCTACATTGGATTTGAACTCGAGATCTTTCTTCAAGTCGTCCTATATGTTACTCCACTTCAACTTCACTAACAAAGGCGTTTCGTATGGCCCTCATATGTTGCATGAGATTTGACACGACTTGCTTGGCTTTTGCTGTCAGTTTGCCGTCATATGTTGCTCAGCACGTCTTGCTCACTTTTTGCCGTAAATTTGCTGTCGCGTTGCTTTCCTTATAAAAAAGTACTATTAGTGGTATTATTGGAACTATAACACTAATGATATTTTCGCTATAGTGACATTATTAGTGTTACTATTAGTGACACTGTTAGTGGTAATATTTCTAGTAGTTGCTTCTAAAACGTTAAAAGTAATGGACTAAATTCACTCTTTTTTATTTAAAAAAAAACGTTTTTTCAAATGTTTTCGTCCTGATAAATGACGTAAAAATGACGGAACAATGAAGGTCCTAAATCGCAGATCAATGACGTCATATATACTACCACATTGTAACGAGATCGCCTCGTTCGCCGGCTCACCGGAGTTCGGGTTCGTGTTGCGGAGAGCGGAGCGGAAAAGGGGCAAGAGAGACTTACTGTGTTGGTTTAATTATTCGTTATTCTTAAATTACTATTTACACCGTATTTACAGAGGGTTGTCGAGTATATGCACGAGGTGAACGAGAGGCGTTAAAGGTGAACGGGTTGTCGGGGCCGTGGCGCCATGCGAGGAATGTTGATGTGCCTTGCTCGATGTTAGGCCTTTTTGCTCGGCGTCGTGGGGATTGACGGCTCATGAAGTCTCGGTCGGGTCTGGACCAGTTCTTCCCGTTCGCGATTTGTGGTCGCCTCGCGATGGAGCGGCGTAGAGCAACGGTCGAATCTTCGCCACGTCGTTTTAGAGCGATGGTCGGTCCTCTGTACGGTCTCGAGCGGTGATCGTCCCTCGACCTATCGTCGTTAGGAGCGGGAAGGCGGTAAAGTAATGTGCGGATCTCGACCCGTTCTCTTCAAGAGCGGAAGTGTGAGTAACGATCAAATCTTGACATATTTTCTGCGGAATCGATTGGCGGCCGAGCGTCGGCACGTGGTCGTCAGAAACGGAGTATGTCAGAGTGCCGATCGAATCTCAACACGTTCCCTGCGGGATCGAGCGGCGGCCAAACCTCGACACGTCGTCGTCCGGTGTGTCTTTTGAAGCGACGGTCGAATCTCGACACGTTTTCCTTAGATTAAATTCTCGGTGATACGCTCCCATACCGGTTTCCTCGGAGATCGGCGGCAAACTAAGTGCTATGAGCCTCGCGAACTCCCCTTTTATTGTAGCGTTGGTGGAAACTTCACTGCAAGTATAGGCTCAGTACCGGCCCGCACCGCACAGCGGCGGTTAGTGATACTTTCGGGTGTTCGACCCAGTTAGTTGGAGTAGGGGGTTTTCTCGGCGCCCCGCCTTTCGGCTGTTCCATCCCCTCTGGTGGGAACGCGAGTATGTCTTAATTATGTCCCCTCGTGGTAAGGCATAATTAGAAGTAACGAGGTCAGAGCGACCCGTTACAACTTAATGACTACATTTTAAACGTCATTTTTTTGTTAAATTTCCACGATTTATTTATTGGTACGGTTCAGGTAACTAATAATGTATGATTATTTTGTCTAAATAATTAAAAAAATACTGTCATTTCATATTTTATGGTGTTTTTGTTATTGACACTCGCGTAGTTTAATCAAAGTATTAACACACAAGCATGTGCAAATACAGTCACACGCACTCCCATATAACTTAATGTTCGATTATTTTGTTAAAATAATAAAAAAAAATTGGTACATCATATTTTGCGGCGCTTTGCTTACGTGTCTCTGCGTAGTTTTGAACTCGAACTGCACTCATCCCATTTCCTAGTCTGGATCCTAGTCTTCGTTGCTGTTGCTCAACCTTGGTCATCAGACAATTAGTAATGATTCACAAATGGCTCTGACGATATCTTCAAAACTTGTGCTTATATAATGTATCTTTATGTACTTACAAAACATTGTGACGTTATATTTATTAACAGATATTGAAAAGGAAAACAGTTAACATGCATATTAATGTAATGTATATTGGTGAAATAATGACGCGATTATTGTTCTTATATTTTTAACTTAACATGTGTATTTGAGAGTAAACGATAAGTTAGTTTGAAAAATACATGTAACAATATATATATATATATATATATATATATATATATATATATATATATAT
>NW_022639561.1:856982-857926 GCF_010583005.1 Odontomachus brunneus
CGTGTGCATATATATATATATATATATATATATATATATATATATATATATATATATATATATATATATATGTACAGGGTGCTTCGGCAACATACACATCAGTAAGTCGGGTTGCCTAGCGGCAAGGAGATGATTTACCGACAGCACGGGATAAGTAGATCGCAAGTCCGGTGGGTAATGAGACAACAGAAATTGAATTTTTGATTCTGGTATAATGTAAAATTCGGTAAATGTTCACTTTAGGGGAGTCACCTTTGATGACCTTGATCTTGACATATAATATAGAGGTTATCCTCCTGAGTAACCTTTAGAAGGTTTAAGCCGTCGCTCGTTGTTTGTTAAAAAGCTATTAACAAAAAATGTTTTAGAAAATGATCGTAATTTTTGCACACAGTGTACATAAAGATAAGGTAAACAGTGCACAGGATAAATAAATTATATTGAAAAAATTATTTATTCAATATTTATAATAAATTTATTCAGTAAAATTTCCGCTAAGTGGATAGAAATGAGCCATAATTTCAAAAAATTTATCTATTCGATCTTCATAATGATATTTTCGTTTGAACAAAAATTCAGTTAAATAATGCGCATAATGATTTTCATTCCTACCAAAACGAGGTATTCCATTGCGTATATCACACCATAATCTTTCGATGTTTTGAGTATGAACTCCAGTAACCGGATCGACAAAATTGTGAGAATGATTTACAGTTTGATGTAAATAATTTTTTTTACATAAAACGTCATAAGCACGCCAACAATCACTGTATATTATACTTCCCGGTGCAATATAACGACGAATGATTGGTATTAATGTATCTGATGTTCTGTCTGGTACTGACACCACAAATAACCGATCACTGTGTCTTTCCACATCTCCAAATAACCAGTCCCAATAAGCAAATTGAGCGCAGACTGCGCGCAGATTGGCAGCAAATTTG
>NW_022639561.1:857936-859112 GCF_010583005.1 Odontomachus brunneus
TTTTACATAAAACGTCATAAGCACGCCAACAATCACTGTATATTATACTTCCCGGTGCAATATAACGACGAATGATTGGTATTAATGTATCTGATGTTCTGTCTGGTACTGACACCACAAATAACCGATCACTGTGTCTTTCCACATCTCCAAATAACCAGTCCCAATAAGCAAATTGAGCGCAGACTGCGCGCAGATTGGCAGCAAATTTGATCAAAAACCCACAGCAAAACCATAGCCATCTGTGTTTACATTAGGCTACGGTTTTAACGACAGATCTTGCTGTCGGGCAATTGGTGCCAAATTTGCAGCAAAAACCGCGCAAAGCCTGCAGCGCAGCAAGGTCTGCGCGGTTTCTGCCGCCAATCTGCCGTTAAATCGCTACAAGCTTTGCGCGGTTTTTGCAAATCTACAACAATTTTCCGACAACAAGCTCTGCCGCATATCTGGTGGCAATTTGGCAGCAAGATTTGATATAACAGATCCTGTATTCAATTTGTTATCTATTTGCCATCAAAAGTTGATAGTAAGCTCTGCTTGAAATCTGTTCGCGCAGGTTTGGCTATCTGGGGTAATTAATCTATCTTTATGATTTTTCGACTTCCGAATTTTGCTTCATCTATTTCCACAATTATCCCCGGACCGCCTAATGGTTTGCTATTATCAGTCACCTACTGATTTAGTAACTAAAATGTGAATAACTTATTAATTGGACAAATTATTTTAAGTAAATTAATAATACTAACCTCACGACAAAAATTAACCCAATCGACAGCAACGGATCTTAATATTTGAATTTCCGTTTCCAATAGTTTCTGTCGTGGTGAATTTATTATTAAAAAATAAGAAATAATACGACATATTTTCACTAGATCTAAATGTGCCTTTGCAAACCACGTTTCTGTTATTGCACTTAACTTAAAATTGCAAGTCTTTCTTTGCCGTTTTTGTCCACGAATTTGTTTATAATATATATTGGTGCAATACATTATAAGTGATTCTTCTGGTTTTAAACAAATTTCTTTATCACATCGTGGACATACCCTTATAGAAATATCATACTAAGAATCATTGATAATTACTTATTATCCAGTATTTTTAATACTGAAAATAAGTATCAATGATTCTTAGTATGATATTTCTATAAGGGTAAGATATTTTTTCGGAGCACTTTTT
>NW_022639561.1:859122-860371 GCF_010583005.1 Odontomachus brunneus
ATACTAAGAATAGTTTCTGTCGTGGTGAATTTATTATTAAAAAATAAGAAATAATACGACATATTTTCACTAGATCTAAATGTGCCTTTGCAAACCACGTTTCTGTTATTGCACTTAACTTAAAATTGCAAGTCTTTCTTTGCCGTTTTTGTCCACGAATTTGTTTATAATATATATTGGTGCAATACATTATAAGTGATTCTTCTGGTTTTAAACAAATTTCTTTATCACATCGTGGACATACCCTTATAGAAATATCATACTAAGAATCATTGATAATTACTTATTATCCAGTATTTTTAATACTGAAAATAAGTATCAATGATTATACTAAGAATAGTTTCTGTCGTGGTGAATTTATTATTAAAAAATAAGAAATAATACGACATATTTTCACTAGATCTAAATGTGCCTTTGCAAACCACGTTTCTGTTATTGCACTTAACTTAAAATTGCAAGTCTTTCTTTGCCGTTTTTGTCCACGAATTTGTTTATAATATATATTGGTGCAATACATTATAAGTGATTCTTCTGGTTTTAAACAAATTTCTTTATCACATCGTGGACATACCCTTATAGAAATATCATACTAAGAATCATTGATAATTACTTATTATCCAGTATTTTTAATACTGAAAATAAGTATCAATGATTCTTAGTATGATATTTCTATAAGGGTAAGATATTTTTTCGGAGCACTTTTTTGCACTTAAGTAGTTTACTAAGTCTTCATAATTATATGTTAAATGAATAAACTCATGAAACAGCATGATGAAAATATCTTACTTTAGCTAAGTTCCACGATACACTGGTAATGTATGTCGGGACATGATCATAACACAACACATACAATGGTAGTGTGTGTCAGGACATGATCATAACATGATTATCAACATTGAAATTGTACATACGATCAAAACAAAACCCGCGCAATATACCCTGTGTGCAAAAATTACGTTCAACTTTTTTTTAGTAAGTACTGCAATCTCGAACGACTAGCGGGGGGCTGCGTCCCCCGCACTCCCCCTAAAAACTAACCTAACCCAACCTATCGTCACATTAAGCGTCAGTCATTGTTTATTAAAGTGTTCAACTTTTGTGTTAATGTGACGATAGGTTGGGTTAGGTTAGTTTTGAGGGGGGTTGCGGGGGCGCGCAGCCCCCCGCTAGTTGTTCGATATTGCAGTTATTATTCGATATTGCTCGTTAACAGTACACAGTATCGAAAAATTGTAATATATTTTTCGAA
>NW_022639561.1:861279-873548 GCF_010583005.1 Odontomachus brunneus
TTTACTAAGTCTTCATAATTATATGTTAAATGAATAAACTCATGAAACAGCATGATGAAAATATCTTACTTTAGCTAAGTTCCACGATACACTGGTAATGTATGTCGGGACATGATCATAACACAACACATACAATGGTAGTGTGTGTCAGGACATGATCATAACATGATTATCAACATTGAAATTGTACATACGATCAAAACAAAACCCGCGCAATATACCCTGTGTGCAAAAATTACGTTCAACTTTTTTTTAGTAAGTACTGCAATCTCGAACGACTAGCGGGGGGCTGCGTCCCCCGCACTCCCCCTAAAAACTAACCTAACCCAACCTATCGTCACATTAAGCGTCAGTCATTGTTTATTAAAGTGTTCAACTTTTGTGTTAATGTGACGATAGGTTGGGTTAGGTTAGTTTTGAGGGGGGGTGCGGGGGGCGCAGCCCCCCGATAGTTGTTCGATATTGCAGTTATTATTCGATATTGCTCGTTAACGGTACACATTATCGAAAAATTGTAATATATTTTTCGAATTTCTTTCATCAATAACTTTTTAACAAACAATGAGCGACGACTAAAACCTTCTGAAGATTATTCAGGAGGATGACCTCTATAATAGATGTCAAGGTCAAGGTGATCAAAGGTGACTCCCTTAAAGTGAACATTTACCCTATTTTCTTCTAAGTATAAAACACTTCTGCATATTTACAATATTCTGTGGGTTGACATCCATTTAAATAGCATAACACATAAAAACTTATACCTGACGATATCGTCATGACGTTTCAATTTTTGTGAATGGTTTAATGAATATGTAAGTTTGTTTTTTAATTTTTTATTGCAATATATCAAATATTATTGTCAGTTATCTTCTTGTGTTATTAATTTTATATTAAATTACTTAGTTTATATAGATGGATTTCAGTGATTTATTTATTTATTTTTGAAAAATTTTCTGGTTTCATGAAACAATTTTTAGGAGCAATAAATGCATAACCTCATATATTACATTATTATGTAGAGCACAGTCGATGCTGCATAAAAAAACATTTAAGACAGATAGACTGAATAAGTGGCTGGAAATTTATCACATTATCGACCTTAAATTTATTCAAGAAAATTTGAGTGCACGTTTATTATTCAGAATTTCTTTTCTGTCGTTTCAATAAATTTTTTGAAGATGTGCTACTCGCGAATAGGCTGGAAATATTCCAATAAAATGGATATTCCGCCTACTTCGTTTTTGGCTAGAATTATTTTAAATAAAAAATTTTTTGACAAATGCAGATCAAACTTCATTGTCTTCAGAAGTGTATAACATTCTCTGGATTTCATGCCTATGGGCTTTTTGTGGGACATATAAAAAATAAAATATATAAAACTTAGTCGAAAAACAAAAAAAAATTCTAAAAAATGAAATTTGTAAAACGTGCAGAAATCATTCCTGACACGCTGAATAGAATGAGAGAAAATTTCATACGCAGAATGGCGTTGTGTTTAGAAAATAATGGTTAAATTGAACATTTACTATATATTTTTAAATTAAAAATATTATTATTTAACTTCGTTTTATAAATTGTATTATTTCTTCAATAGTTGTTCAATGATTATTAATTTTATTATTATGTTATTATTAATATTTGTATTATTAAACATGTTTATATTATAAAACATATCTTTTATCTGTATTATTGAACTATACTTGAATAAAAGCCGATTTCCTTGTTTCATTCACCGTCGGACTTGCAATTTGAGATCTGATTCTCGTATTCCTGTGAATCTCTTCCACCAGGGGTTTTATTCTCGAATTTATATAAAAAATTTTCGCATACGAAAGTAACGCTATGCGTTCATTAATTAGTATATACCTTTTAGTTGTCGCTATACCAATCAGTGAACGCGTAGCGTTCGTATGCGAAAATTTTTCGTAGGAATAATTTTTCATAGAAAATCTCATTTTGCAGTCCGATTGTGAATGAGGCAAGGGAAATCAGAAATTTACTCAGGTATAGCTCAATAATATAGTTCAATAATATAGATGAAAGGCATATTTAATAATACAGATATTAATAACAACATAGTAATAAATTTAATAAACATTGAACGACTGATACAAATAATAAACAAATCTAATAAACATTGAACAATAAAACAAAGTTAAATAATAATATTTTTTATATTAAAATATGTTTATAGTAAGTGTTCAATGTAACTACCATCTTCTTTTAAACATAATGCGATTCTGCGCATGAAATTTTCTCTCACTCTATTCAGCATGGCAGGAGTGATGTCTGCACATGCGTTATGTATTTTATTTTTTAGGTCTTTTTGATTGACTGGTAAAGTTTCGTATATTTTATTTTTTAAAAAGCCCCACACGAAAAATCCATGGGCGTAAGATCCGGAGAACGTGGTAGCCACTCATGAGGACCATGAAGTCCAATCCATCTTCCAGGAAATCTTCGATTTAACACTGTTCTCGCCAAAAGAGAAGTGTGGGCGGGATGTCCATCTTGTTGGAAAATCATTTCTAGCCTACTAGCTAATGGAACATCGTCCAATAGCTCATCGAGTCGGTGGAGAAGAAATTGTGAATAGTAACCTGCATCCACATATCCCTCAATAAATTCGGGGCCAATGACGTGATTTCTTATAATACCAAACCATACATTTACAGTCCATCTGCCTTGAATATTCTTTTCTTTTATGCAGTGTGGATTGTGCTCTGCATAGTGATGTTCATTATGACGGTTTATGCATCTATCACTTCCAAAAATTGCTTCATCACTAAACAGAATCTTTTTCAAAAATACATAATTTCCGGCATCATTGAAATCCACCCACAGAAACTGAATAATTTAATATAACATTGACGACGCAAGTTGATAAATTGTAACAATTGTATCTGATATATTACAAAATAATAAAGAAATAGAAAATTTAAACAAACTTACGTGATCAATAACCCATTCACAAAAATTTAAACGTCGTAGCATATCACCAGGTGTAAGTTTACGTGTTGTATGCCGTTTGAATGGATGCCAACCCAGCGAATGTTTTATTATGTTATGGACTGTAACGTGATGCATGTTTAAATCTGTGGCAATTGCTCTTGTGCTCGTATGAGGATTTGCCTCAAGAGCCTGTTGAACAGCATCATTTGCCTCTTGGTTCCTCTGGAACATGGATCGGTTTGCGTAATTTAATAAATTGCCCATTTGTTTCTAATCGCTGGTGAAGACGATGAAAAAAACCGTGGTCTAGGAAACCTTTGAGCGTAAAGTGCAGTCGCTTGCCTTTGATTGTTTTGATACTCGCCGTAAATAAGATTCATGTCAGTTAACTCTTTAAACGAAAACGGATTTCGTTCCGATTCCATTATGCTATCTTTTTAACGCGTTTTACTCTCTGTGACTCGCACCAACCTCTGTCAAACAGAAAACGATCTGGAAGGCTACGACGCGAGGAGTGCAAGATATGCAGAGAGAAAAACAATCGAAAAACCTCTGTCAAATAGAAAACGATCGGAAGGCTATGACGCGAGGAGTGCAAGGCGTGCAGAGAGAGAAACCATCGAAAAACAACATATAGAGTGTGCTAAAATTACAAAAAATGCAGTTAACGAACATGATTCTTATCTATATTGAGTAGAGAAAATCAAACACAGTGACTGTATTTTGTGCTAAAAAATTTTTGGATGATATCTAGACTATGATTTTTTTCACTACCTCTGTGAAAGATTTTCTTTTATAAAAAAAATAGATAATCATAAATCCAGCAGGTCTAGCCATGTTCTATAAAAGAAACAAAACTTATTTGCGTGAGTCTTCTTACAAACTAAAGTATCAATTTCTGCCGGGAAATAAATTTTTAAAAACAGAATTTGTAACTTGTTTTCAGAGATCACTCCTTTTATAATTAAGTAAGAGAAACTATTTTATGTGCAGGATTGCATTTAAAAAATCTTGGTTACAACAAATATTTATTATATAGACATTTTAAGAAAAAAATATTTGTTTTATAATTATAAATATTTATAATTATATAATTTTAAGTATTTATTGAATTTCATTTATTTTAAATTAAGTCATATATTACGTGTATTATTAAATACATATTTTATATCATATCATTAAATTTTATATTTAAATACATACATACAATCATACATTATTTGTATTATTAAATTTACACTATACCAGAATGTAAAATTCAATTTCTGTTATCTCATTACCCACCGGACTTGCGATTTACTTATCCCGTGATGTCGGTAAATCATCTCCTTGCCGCTAGGCAACCCGACTAACTGATGGGTATGTGCCGAAGCACCCTGTACACACACACACACACACACACACACACACACACACACACACACACACACACACACACACACACACACACACACACATATATTCCGATATTCTGAGAATATTCTGAGAATATTCTAAAAATATTTCTTACACAATTCATAGTTCTACAAAATATTAACCGTAATTTGTTTTTTTTTGCATTTTAGATGTAATTTACATAATCTGTGTACAATATCCTCAGAATATCCCTTGCATATTGCGTATATATACGAACTTTTGGGATACATTCCATAATATATGGACAATCTACGGTATGCATGCAAAATATGATATTCTGTGTGCAATATCCTGAGAATATCCTTAGAATATACGAATTGTTCGTATTCAGTATATATTGCTTACGATATCTTCGGTATATTCTCAAAATGTTACGTATATATAAGGTGTAGTAAAAAGAAATCCATTATTTTTCCAATAGATGGCTTTAGTAATGTGTATTTCGCGTTGTATAAGTGCGATCGGTTTACGCTAGATGGCGTTAGAAAAATAAGATTTCGTACTAAAAAAACTTCTTAGACAGTTTTGTGATTGTTTGACTCAGTATTGTTTGAGCGCGCGTCAAAGATGGACACCTGCAAAGAGAAAATACGCCATATTTTACAGTTTTTCTTTGATAAAGGCGAAAACGCAAGCCAGGCGACTGAAAATGTGAATAGTGTTTATGGTCCTGATACTGTAACAGCTAATCACGCGCAATTTTGGTTTCGTCGATTCCGTTCCGGTAATTTTGATGTCAAAGATGCACCACGCTCTGGAAAGCCAATTGTCGAAAATGTCGATAAAATAATGGAAATCGTCGAGTCCGACCGTCATGTAAGCACTGTTTTGATTGCCCAGGAGCTAAACATTGCACAAAAAACCGTTTGGAACCACTTGAATAAGGCTGGACTCAAAAAGAAGCTCGATGTATGGGTGCCACACGAGTTAACGCAAAAAAACCTCATGGACCGAATTTCCATCTGCGAATCGCTGCTAAATCGCAACAAAATCGACCCATTTCTGCAGCGGATGGTGACTGGTGATGAAAAATGGGTCACTTACGACAACGTCAAGCGAAAACGGTCGTGATTAAAACGCGGTGAGCCGGCGCAAACAGTGGCCAAGCCAGGAATGACGGTCAAGAAGGCTTTGCTGTGTGTTTGGTGGGATTGGCAGAGAATCATCCACTATGAGCTGCTCCCCTACGGCCAAACTCTTAATTCGGACCTGTACTGTCAACAATTGGACCGTCTGAAGGAATCAATCGCCCAGCTTTAGCCAATAGGAGAGAAATTGTGTTCCATCAGGACAACGCCAGGCCACACACATCGATAGTGACTCGCCAGAAGCTCCGGGAGCTTGGTTGGGAGGTTCTTATGCATCCATCTTATAGTCCGGACCTGGCACCAAGTGATTACTACCTGTTCCTGTCTATGGCGAATGATTTTAGTGAAAAATTCGCCTCAAGAGAAGCTTGTGAAAATCGACTGTCCCAATTTTTTGCCAATAGGGACAAGTGTTTCTATGAGAGAGGCATAATGGAATTACCTTCAAAATGGCAACAAGTTATCGAACAAAACAGTGCGTATTTGACCTAAATCGGATCATTCTAACTATGTTAAATAAAGCCTTCAATTTCATGCAAAAATAATGGATTTCTTTTTACTACACCTTATATGTAATATAAGAGATTCCATATGAATTCAGGAATAGAATATCATGTGCTATCTGGGTATAGAATTGTACTTAGAATTTATTAGTAACAGTATTTATTAGTGACAGTCTATAATACTAGAATTTGTTTTACTACATATTACTACATATTTCTACATATTACTACATATTACTACATATTTTTACATGCTTCTTATATCGTTTTTTGGTAGAAAAAAGTTTCTTTATATTTAATGTTTGTACTTGTGTAATTTTGGCTTGTTTTATTTATTGGACGATGTTAGATATAACTAGCTCGTGCTAGTAATTTTTATCTTATTACTATAGATGGCTCCACGCATAGCGGCAGCTAATTTGTGTGCGACATGTTTTTCTTTGTATATCTGTTTTTGTTCGTGCCTTGTTTCTTTCTCTCTATTGTAAGGAGTCTGTAGTTTTGTAACACAAGTCATTCATAAATATATTCTACATCTATAAAGTAATAAGTGTGTACTCATTCGAACCACGCTCTGCAAGTGTAAGAAGTCGAAAAATTGAACATTATTAAAATATTTTATATTAAAATATTTTATTCTTAAACGAGATATATTTTTTAAATAAAAACTTTTATTTCATCAAAAAAAAAACAATGTAATTTGATGGAACAACACTATTATTTTTGAAAGAATTTTTTAAAAGTTTTTTTTAAATTTAATAATTCAACTTGTTTAATTTCGATATTCTTGCATTTTTTATTTTCTTGTTTAGATTAATCATTATAACATTCTATTAAAAAAATTAATAATAATTACCCTTACGGAAATAAACTATTACAGGAACTATTAATGAAACTAGATTTGAGGCTTTCACGGCCATTGATACAATGTCTCTGATACTCACAAGGAAACGGTCGGGGGCGTCCCTCACCGAATTTGATGAGCATTGGATATGTTGTAGAGCATCAAAAAACATTAGACACGTATTTTTTTTTATGTGCTTATCTCGAGGTTTAGGGGTTGAAACCACCCCTTGAAAAAAACGGACTTTTTCATTTTTATTTAATATTTCCTAAAATATGAGGTATATGAAAAAATATTTCAGACAAAAGTTTTACAGTATCTTATGCCCTTTCCATCGGTCTATTCAAATTTTTTAAAATGCAATATTTCACCCCCTCCCTCCCTCTCCCCTTCGTCACCTTTGCAAATTTTTAAGTTTTTGTAAGGACAAAAATTAAAAAGCATTTCATGCCAAATCCATCGATATATAATAATAGTATGGTTCCTCGATTCAATTCTTGGCAAAACTACATGACTGATAACTTCGCGTTATAGGCACCGCGTTGTGCGAGTAGGTAAGTACTGTACGTTGCGTTGGATTACTTCTCTTCACTTGCGCTATGTTTTATAACTACTTGCGCATATTTTCTCATATTACAAGATAAAAACGAATTAATTCTAATCATATGATATGTAATATACGAAATAAAGACGTAAGCAGAGATAAACAACAGTAAGCATATATAACAACAGTAGCAAATGTGCGCGGCGTCGCAATTTGTACAGAAGTTTTCAATGTATATTAAATATGTTTACTGCAAAGTAAATTGATACAAGATCAAGGCAGGTTAAAATAAAATTGTAATGCATGAAATAAAAGAAACACATATTCTATTACTTTTGCAAGAGAGAGAAAGCGTGTAATGTGAATATACAATATATAATTACTAATTGCTAAAGATAACAGAGAACTCCGGATAAATTATGGAATAGTAATATAAGGAAACAAAGTAGAAAGGAATAATAAATTGTAGTAGAACAATATTTGACAATAATATTTATTTAACAATATATTTTAAAGCAACAGTACAGAATTTGCATATGAACGGATAATGTATTATATTTATTGCACATATTCGTTACAAAGATGATGATCATGGAAAAAATGTGTAATACAAAGCGATTTTTTACACCAAGAACAAGTAATTATGGCAGTTTCGCCACAAATATCGCAATTTACTTTCGAATCCCTTTGGAAACAAAATTCAACCGGTGTTTGAAACTCTGTTGGTCTAATCTCTACATATCCACTTTTAAACCATGCATATCGAAATAAACTTTGAAACCTAGGCGACGAGAATTGATGGTGCGTTAATGATTGTAATTTCAAAATATTATTTCTAGTATGAAGTTCAATTGCAAGATTTAACAATAAAACAGTATCAGAAAAATGTCTAATAAAATTTTTCCATAATCGGAAGCCGTATACATCTAATGGCTGTATTTGTCCTGTTGTACCGGCTGGAATTGTTAGAAAAACAATATCTGTTGCATAATCTGTTCTAGTTTCCGCTATTATGTTGGGACAATGCCCACTCCAAGAATCTAATAATAATACAGATTGTGGCCCAACATTCGGAAAAAATACTTCTTTCAACCAGGTTTTTACATGATTTGACGTTAATTTTCCTGATGTAGAAGCCGTAACAAAAATATTAGGCGCTTTGAACATAGTTTCCTGTACTCTAGGACCAAATGTTCCTGTTACTTCCTTTAAAACAATGAAAAGCGGAGACAATAATCTACCATCCGCTGAAATTGTCGGCTGTATAGTATAACTATGCGTAGTTGCTGATATGGACTGTACTACAGATTCTATCTTTTTTGTGCCTTTATGTGATAACGTACGACCGGAATGAAATTCTAACTGAAATCCGCTCTGATCAGAATTATAAATATTTTCTAATCCATATCTACCAATGTAATATTTTACGTTTTCAATAAATGTATTGCATTTATTTTCAAAATTTGATTTTGATAATAAGGATTTTTTCGTGACAAATTTGGTTATTTTCCGAGACACAATATTATATGCAATTTTGAATCTTTTTACCCACGTCATTGAAGCTTTGAATTTGTCCACATTTTCTTCTTCTTGCGCTCGAGATGCCCATCGAGCGATGTCAATGTCATGAATAATCATTCCTTTTTCAAGTGCTTCATTGAAGCGATTTAGTGTGTATTGAGATATCCTTTTTAATTTTTCTGTTCTACTACCGCCTTCATTTACTTGGTTGTCCCACCGTCGTAATTGTCGTATAGATGTTACCTTTCTAAATCTTCTTTTAACTCCTTCAAGCGATCTTGCTCCTGTTTTACCGCTCTTCCAATAATCTATTGCTTGTTTTTTATAGTCATGTGATATACTTGCTTCAACGGAAGCGCAAATAACTTCTTCTGGAAGATATTCTTGCCCTTCATTTTCTTGTAATAAATCAACATTTTCTGCTTCTGGAACTTCATATGTATTGTAAAAATCTAAAGTATCCTCCTGTTCTATTTCAAATTCATTATCATTTTCTACTTCTCTCAACATATATTCAATCTTCTCGTTCATTTCAATTTCCTTTAGAGTTATTGGACTTTGTGGAGGATTAAGAACATTGAAAGTTGCATAAAGCAACGTAATAACGTTCAAGGCATTAAATTGCATCATTCTGATAAAAAATATTAAAATAAAGTATGTCTTTTGAACTGTGATTATATAAAAAAAAAATATATACTTTATAATAAATGCAGTGGTCTTCTGTTAGTTCTAATGCCGCTTCTTTTGCTTCTCTTTGTTGATACCAAAAATATGTAGTGAATCTAAAATAAATCAATGTCGTGATAATGGAGAAACAGCTTTATAAAAGATATAGAGAGATAGATCACATAGGTGTTATGAAATTTTAAATAAACAAAAAAATAAAATTTATCAACTTATAACAATTTTAGTAGTACCTTTTAAATATTCGTCGAAACATCAATCACAACATTTTATTAGCAAATGATTCTTTAGATACAAAGTCAGAGAATTACGTAAAAAGTGATAGAAAATGATGAGTTACAATAATACAATACTTTAATTACACATGGCACACATGTATGTGTATCCAAAATTAATAACTATAATTATAATTGCACAATTATCACAACGCACAACTCTTTACTTTGTCAACTCACGAGTTAAAATGTCAGTCTTCCGGTACAACGGACATTTATATAGTGGCTATATGGTATGTATATACAATCTATTTTTACCAATGACGATCGCATGATTCTATTCCTGAACGTCGTTTGGCACGACGTTTGCGATCTTCAAAACAACAATATACAGGGTGACTCATTTTAATTAATGCACTCAAATATCTCAAAACCTGTAAGTTTTAGAAGGAAACGTTTTAGACAAAAGTTGTATGGTTTAAGGGGGACATAGATTCCAATGTGAGTCATGTGGTAGATGTCGTTTTCAAGAAATTTTAAAGGTAACGAATTTCTTAAATGAAACTCGGATATTTTTATCGACGACTGTACTTCAGATATATTCTTAAGTGATTAAGCATATATGTAAGAAAATATTTCATATACCATCTGTGCAGTGCAAAAACAAGGTCAACTAGTGCGTCATAGTTTTTCAGTAACAATATTAAGTCACTCATATTAATATATTTTGCAATCATTTTCCGCATAGAAACAGAATCATGTGATCGTGATTAGTAAAAATAGAATCATTCGATTGTATTACGTTCTATATAGCCGACGCCGCGCACAATTGCTACTGTTGTTACATAAGCATATTTATCTCTGCTTACGTCTTTATTTCGTATATTACATATCATATGATTAGAATTAATTCGTTTTTATCTTGTAATATGAGAAAATATGCGCAAGTAGTTATAAAACATAGCGCAAGTGAAGAGAAGTAATCCAACGCAACGTACAGTACTTACCTACTCGCACAACGCGGTGCCTATAACGCGAAGTTATCAGTCATGTAGTTTTGCCAAGAATTGAATCGAGGAACCATACTATTATTATATATCGATGGATTTGGCATGAAATGCTTTTTAATTTTTGTCCTTACAAAAACTTAAAAATTTGCAAAGGTGACGAAGGGGAGAGCGAGGGGAGGGGGTGAAATATTGCATTTTAAAAAATTTGAATAGACCGATGGAAAGGGCATAAGATACTGTAAAACTTTTGTCTGAAATATTTTTTCTTATACCTCATATTTTAGGAAATATTAAATAAAAATGAAAAAGTCCGTTTTTTTCAAGGGGTGGTTTCAATCCCAAAACCTCGAGATAAGCACATAAAAAAAAATACGTGTCTAATGTTTTTTGATGCTCTACAACATATCCAATGCTCATCAAATTCGGTGAGGGACGCCCCCGACCGTTTCCTTGTCAGTATCAGAGTTCTCAGCCCTGATGATGCAAACTGCAACGTTTGCGAAACGTCGGCATATCGCTGATTCAAGACACGGCTCCATTCCGGAAGCTATACCTAGATATTAATGAAACTATTTGATTATTTAGTCGTACTTTTTCGCACTATTGATAAGAACTATTGGGAGAATAGAGGTCACCTTGCTGAGTGATTTTTTGAAGGTTTTAGTCGGCACTCGTTAAAAAGTTTATTAAAAAGTTTATTAAAAAATTATTAACATAAGAAGTTGCATAAAATGAGTGTAATTTTTGGACACTGTATATTTTTCGTCTCGACAGCTCTAAATGGAGTACCGTACTCAGCGAGCTATTCCGCGAGAGACTGACCGATAGTCAAGCGACTTTCCCACGAATATACGCTCGCACAAAAAATTTGGTTGGTCGCTCCACCCGCGCTAGTCTCTTCGAGAGCTAGGCGTTCTCTAGTATCGATTCTTCTTTGCACGGACACGGACAAGTAGCATTATTATATGAGAAGGTAACCTTACAATAATCGCTGATGCGCTCCTCAGTTGAACCTTCGTCGCTCCTCCGCCGCTAGTCTTCCGCTAGCTTTCTCGTCCGCCGCCTCGCTCGTTCGCTCACTCGCTTGGGGTTTTAATCGCTATAGCGCCCTCGCACTTTCAACAGCCGCTCGTTACTCTATCACTTACGATAATTCACTTAAAATAATCATGCTCCAATAGCCGTATAATTCGGACGAAAAATGTTCTCTTTTTCTGGAGCTTCTCTTTAAATTATGGTCTCCTCTTCTTAACGTGCTTCGTCTGTTGTTTCGGCAGGTGTCGGCTTTATCCAGTCTCCTCTCGGATTTTGCGGATCATGACATCTTTCCGGGGTGGTTATGTCGTTTTCCGACGTCAGCCCGGATAAAAACATCAAATTTGTTTGAAGGCTAGGAAGATGTTAGCCGTACGCACGTACACACGCACACACACACACACACACACACACACACACACACACACACACACACACACACACACACACACACACA
>NW_022639561.1:875552-878628 GCF_010583005.1 Odontomachus brunneus
ACACACACACACACACACACACACACACACACACACACACACACACACACACACACACACACACACACACATATATATATATATATATATATATATATATATATATATATATATATACTGCTTGCTCGTCTGCGCGCTTGCCCGCTCGACAGGGCGGGCTCGCGGTGGGTGCATATGTTCCTATTATATACAGGGTGTCTCACACTCTCCTCCGAGCATTTTGTGGGGATGTAGAATGGGTTGATGTGAATATAAAAGTCCTATACTGTTTTGCGAAATTCGCAATAATAGTCGAGATATTAATTAAAAAAAATTAAGGAAAAACTCACGTTGAATGGTAGAGGACGAACCGCTCGAGTCACAGCGCGGCCCAGTAATATAGCGCACGGATGTCGCGCGCGGTGATTGGAAGACAATGCACCACTGCCAATACTTATACCGCTGCACTGCTACGTCTTGCCCTTAGAGCATATATATATATTGGGAATACAAATAAGTCTCCGCCGTTTTTTATAAAAAATTGGGCATTTATTGTGAAAGAACGGTACCTTATGTTTTATTCAAAGTATTGTCCATCGCTAGCCACTACTTTTTCTTATCTTTCTGGCAGCATACGGATACCGCGTCGGAAGAACGCTTCATCTTTTGAGGCTATCCACGAATCGATCCAATTTTTGGTATCTTCATATGATGTGAAGTGCTGCTCAGATAGACCTTGCGTCATCGATCGAAACAAGTGATAGTCAGAGGGAGCAATGTCTGGTGAATACAGCGGGTGGAGTAAAACTAACCAATTGAGTGTTTCCAAGTAAGTTTTGACCGCAACATGTCAACGAGCATTATCATGCAGGAGAATAATTTTGTCGTGTCTGGAGTAGTAGTGGGCACGTTTTTCCTTGCTCGGCTCAATCTCATCAATTGTGTTCGGTAGAGAGCCCTAGTAATGGTTTCGTTCGGTTTGAGCAATTCATAATACACGACACCAAGCTGATCCCACCAAATATACAATATGAGTTTTTTTCCATGAATATTCGGCTTGGCTATCGATATTGAAGCATGGCCACGTGGTCCCCATGATTTCCTCTTCTTTGGTTATCGTAGTGGATCCATTTTTCATCACCAGTGACTATACGATGCAAAAAACTCTTTCGTTTATATCTGGCAAGCAGCATTTCACATGTGCATAATCGGCGTTCAATCGGCGTTTCTCGGCTTCAGTTCATATGGAACCGAATTTCCTTGCTTTTGAATCATTCCCAACGATTTTAAACGATGTGAAATTGCTTGTTGAGTCACTTCTAATGTAAGTGCAAGTTCTTCTTGCGTTTGGCACGAATCTTCCTCCAATAATGCTTCCAATTCCGTGTCTTCGTACACTTTCGGCCTTCCGCTACGTTCTTTGTCTTCGACGTCAAACTCACCGTTATTAAACTTTTAAAACCACTCACGACAACTTCTCTCACTTAAAGCAGCCTCACCATATACTTCTACAAGCAATCGATGCGCCTCAACTGCAGATTTCTTCAAATTAAAGAAGTAAATAAAGTTCCCGCAAATGACGTTTATTCGGCTCAAAACTTGATATTTTCGCACGAAAAAAATTATGTGATGCTGATACAAAATCGCTAATATTTCAAGGTTATGGTGTTGCCAGAAGTCCAACCTTACGATATGACGTTTTACATCTGACAATTTCAACCATAACTTACTGGTGGGGCCATCTTTTGTCAAACGGCGGAGACTTATTTGTACTCCCAATAATATGACAGAATTTTTTTAATTTTTTGTAATTCTCTGTGCTATCTGGGAGGACACGAAAATAAAGGGCAATAAGATAGAACACTAAGTCACTTGTTTAATCTTACCCGTAAGATGAAATTTATTCAAAGTTTATTAACAATTTATTCAAATTTATTGAAATTTTATTAACAAATAAATAACTAAGAAAAAGTGTAAATATTTACGATACAAAATTAAAAAAGAGCAAATAAGAGTTGACGCCAGTGACAGGGCGAAATTAATTATATATTCATGCATTGAACAAATATAGATCGTATACGTTTCGGTTCCAATTTTGGACCCTCTTCATAAGTAGTACATAATACCATTTAAAAATTGCAGTTAAAAAATCAGTCAAATCGCAGAATCCACTAGATAGTAAACGACTGTTACTTTAAAATCGAGATAGACAATATAAATTCCAATTTACAGAAAATTAAAAATGTCAAATGCTTACCAAGCAGTCGAAAATAAATAGAACGGCGTCAACAGATTTAACGGATGTACACAGAACGCAATGTAAGATAGTCGCAAACAGAAGGCAATATTAAAATCGGACTACATTATAAATCAACCGCTCGCGACACTACGAAGCGTAGCTAGCCTAACATTGAGGAAAACAAAGAAAAGAAAATAAACATATGTTTATGCCTGTGGAAGTCTCTCAATTACAGACATCATTGCATCCGAGTTACCGCCACCAAGGCAATCCACTGAACGCAGCTCCGTTGCAATACCACTTATAGCGTGCTGCATAGCAACTGATAAAGATATTGTCAACCGGCATTTAAATAGACAAGCCACGGAAACGTCAACAGACAAATTCATGTTCTAAAGAAACCACGCGACAACAACACCGACTGCGTCCCGCGCACCGCGCGCAACGCCACGCAAGTCATCACCTGAACAAAATCTCTGACAAGCGTGTATACAATTGTCCGAAAACCAACGGTGTCGACATCAAACATCTTATTTAATGTAGTAGCAGCTGATTTTAAATATACAACCAAGTTTATTTTTGATTTCACAGTCTCAAAAAATTATTCCGCTTCCTACGAACCCGAACCGCGAGCGTAATCCGGCACGTGACACATCGTGGTTACAACGAAATATGTTGAGTAACTAGCTGCAACTATCTGATCAATGAATCTCAATTCTGCATTTAAATATAATCGCGTTACCTTCTCACACATTTACACAATTTTATATTTATATCTATTTTTGTTACTTTATATGTGTGTATATACAATTAGAAATTTAATTTGAAGAATAATAATTGAGTATACGTAGCTTAAGG
>NW_022639561.1:879592-887155 GCF_010583005.1 Odontomachus brunneus
ACGAAACTTTAAATATTTCGAAGTTGATGATAAACCTTCTGTTGAGGAAAGACAAACATCATAGCACGGTAGAACCATAGTTTACACTTGAATTGCGCGGGCTTTCATGCTCACGCACTCTAACACGCTCTCCTTCGCGCTCTCGAACGCGATTAGAGAGTGAAGCGTATTGGAGAGCTGTTGGAGCGATGTTGTGCGTGCGAGGGATGTGTGGTGCGCATGGATGCGGAGCGCGCATCGCGTCCGGAGAGTGGTGGCGCAGGGTGACTGCGCAGCCTCGGAAGAAGTAAGGGTAAGGCGAGCTGCGCACGGAAACAAGAGGACTAAACACTCGTTGTTTCGTTCTGTACAAAACAACAGCCTTGTTCAAACAGAAAAGATTGATATCGCCAGAGGTTGGAGAGGTGACTAAAAAGGAGGCTCTGGGATAAAGGTTACTAAAAAGGAGGCTCAGGGATAATAGTTGTTAGAAGGAGGTGCCTCTGTGAGACGTAAGGGTGAGTGATCTCTTAATACGAAAGTAAAATGTGTCCGCCATTAATCTATTGTAAGAGACGTCAATTGCAACTCCTTCTATATTGCTGCAACGCAATAATTAAATGTGAGATTGTACATGTGGCAATTGCGCGGCATATTGATAGTGGCACGCAGTAATTAGGCTGAGTGTGGTTCTCTAGTAGCACTTGGGCTGCTAGACTGTGAGTCGCAAAATACACTTAGGTATTTTGCAGTTTGCAACGGAGCGCAAACCGCTAATTTCTAGCCAACTGCTCTTTGGCAGAAGGCACAGGTGAAATCCGCTAAAGGAGCTGCTGGGATTTTACTATTAAGATACACTCGGCTTTGTTGTGAGACGCTCGCACAAAGCTTTAAGCTGCAAGCAGCTTCTAAAGTTAACTGCTCGAGAGTGGCTAATAATTTATTTTCAGTTTGAGTATAGTCATTTCATTCCACAAGAGCCATGATTTTAACATATATTGTTTCTGATTATTTAATATCCTTTGAGTTCTAAAATATAACTTCATATTAATTAAAAACGATTTGTTCTGATGTCAATTATTTGAAAACACCTTGTCCCAACGAATCCTAGTAGAAATATTCTTAACTGAACATAAAATGGTCCTTCGAGCTGGATTTGGGACAGGATGGTTTCAAGATGCGATTTCAGATAGCAGGTCGTTATAATGATGGTGGTAATCATAAGGATTTTGTTTTGCAGTTAACCATCCAATAATTACAAATTGACCAAGGTGTATATCTTTGGAGGTAACATGGCAGGTTTGCATTCGCAGATATCTATGCAAATGAGTCGATTCCTTATGATACAGAATGCAGTAGAAGATGTATCGGAGGAGTCCACTGATGTTGCATCTCGTCATATACTTAATACTCGCCTAGAGGTGCTAGAAGCAAATTGGTCAAAATTCCAAGCAGATCATGACAAAATTTGTCAAATAAATTACGAATTCTTGGCAAATGAGTCATATATTAAACGTAAAACTTATGAGAGATGTCAGGAGTTTTATGTCCAAGTCAAATCTGCTATTCTTGCTAAACAGGAGGTCTTAGAAGCTTCCATTGCTTCGTCGAAATCATCTGACATCACAACATCCACTGTTCAACCAGCTAAATATCGAAGAACGCTGCCAAATATCGGGTTACCCAGTTTCTCAGGCGATTACCATGCTTGGAGCTCATTCCACGATCTGTCCATGTCAATGGTAGGAAACAACGAGAATATTTCCAACGTTGAGAAGATGCACTACTTGAAGATATGCCTTACCGCGGATGCAGCTCGACTTGTGACGAATCTTAAAATTTCCGATGATTCGTTCTCTAGAGCATGGAAAAAATTGGTCTCCAGGTTTGAGAATAAACGAGTGTTAATTTCAGCGCAATTAGACACTCTGTTAAGTCTGAAGCCGATCAAATCTAAAGCAGCGAAAGATTTAAATACTATGTTAGCTACTGTTACTGAGTGCCTAGGAGCCCTTCAATCACTAGGATGTGATACGAGAGCTTGGGATCCGTTGTTGATTCACCAGTTAGTTCGCTTATTAGATGAAGACACGAGAGAAGCATGGGAAGTAAAATTGGGAGCTTCTTCTACATACCCCAAGTTTCAGCAATTTGAAGAATTCTTAGTTGGACATTCTCGAGCTTGGGAAAGCTTAGCATCGTCATCGAGTATGCCTAACAAAGACCAAAAGCGAATTGGATTTACTGGGAAATTCAACAACAACTCACGAAGTCTGATTGCCACATCTCACCTTGATTGCCAATCCAGGAGGTAGCGTTGAATGTCGGTTATGTAAGTCGTCTCATTATCTGTCTGCTTGCCCTAAATATTTATCGCTGCCTGTTGACGGACGTAAACGTACCATCATTAAGCTGAGACTATGTTTTAATTGCTTCGGGAATCATGCCGTCAATAAATGCCCGAGTTTACATCGATGTAAAAGGTGCGGTAAAAGGCACCATACAACTATCCATGAAGATAATCGTCAATACCAGAAGTCAAACGTTAAATCTCTGACTAGTACTGATTCCAAGACCGTGAGTTCAAGTCCTGCATTAGTTTCGCCACCAAACTTAGATCCGAAATGACTAGAGTCTATAGCTTGTAATTGCAAACAAACTATCTCAACACGGCCTTTTGTGTTACTTGCCACTTGTCAATTAACCGTACAGACGCGTCTTAGGAATTACGAAACAATTCGTTCACTGATAGACCCGGGATCAGAATTGTCTTTCATTACAGAAGAACTTGTTCAAACGCTCGGGTTAATTAGAAAATCTGCTTCCATTCCGTTAATTGGAATAGGAGGAACATACTCAGGACGTACCAAAGGCTTTGTTAATATTTGTATTCACTCGATACATGACAATTCAATTTCCTACGTATTACAAGCGTTCATTCTTCCTCGTTTGACTTTTACCATACCTTCATTTAAAGTAAATACCGAATCTTGGAGTCATCTCCAAGGTCTACAATTAGCTGACCCGAATTTCGGCCAACCCGGGCCCATCAATATTATTATTGGTGCTGATACATACGGACAGATTATAAAGCCAGATATTAGACAACATGATTCATTTTCACCGATAGCACAATTAACTTTGTTCGGATGGATTATATCAGGACCAACCGCAAAAAGTACGGGAGAGAATGCAGTTCAAAGTTTTCATTGTAAAATTGATCGCGATTTACAAAATCTCTTGACTCGATTTTGGGAGCAAGACGAAGTTACACCATCTATTTCGAAACCGTTAACCCCTGACGAGATAAAATGCGAAGAGCATTTTTTATCTACGCATTCGCGAGAAGAGTCTGGGCGATATATTGTACGACTTCCTTTGAAATTATCGCCAAGTACATTAGGTAATTCCGATTATTCAGCACTTCGTTATTTCTCGCGCTTACAACAAAAATTTGATAACAATCTATCTTATGCTAAGTTATATAAAGATTTTTTACAAGAATACGAATCACTGGGACATATGACTCCAGTACCGGACTCCGAAAGGAGAAATTCGCCTAATTTCTATCTGCCCCATCACGGTGTTTTACGCGAACATAGCGAATCAACAAAACTTCGAGTCGTTTTCAATGGGTCAAATCCTTCCGATACAGGTAAATCGTTAAACGATATATTGCATTCGGGGGTTAAACTTCAATCAGATATATGGGCAGTGCTTCTCTGGTTTCGAAAACATCGATATGTTTTCTCATCTGACATAGTAAAAATGTTTCGGCAGATAGTAGTACACCCCATCGATCGAGATTTACAAAGAATTTTTTGGCAAGATCACCATGGTCAAGTGTGTCCGTATCGTTTGAATACAGTTACGTATGGTCTAAATTGCGCTCCTTTTCTAGCTCTTCGTGCTGTGCAACAACTTGTTGTTGATGAGGGTCATCGATATCCTAAGGCCAGCTATGACAACGGGGCGATATGTAGACGATATTTTCGGTGGCTCAGAATCCATGGAGGAAATTCAAATTATCATAAATCAAGTACGCCAGCTCTGCATGGCGGGCGGTTTTCCCTTGCAGAAATGGAAGAGCAATAGTCGAGAGTTGTTGAAGAATTTGTCATTGATTTCTGACGATGAAGGTTCTGCTGTAGAATTTGAATCATCACGAGTTAAAGTTCTTGGGTTATGTTGGAAACCGAGGGATGATAATTTTCAATTCACCACGATACCGTCTCAAAGTCGAAAGTTAACAAAGCGATCTATTTTGTCAGAAATATCTCAAATTTATGATCCTCTTGGCTTCATTTCTCCTGTTATAATTCATGCCAAGATACTAATTTAAGATTTGTGGCTAGCTAAGGTTGATTGGGACGAACCGCTGTCATCAGAATTACAAAATAGATGGATTGCTTTTCGGTTACAGTTATCCTCTTTAAATAATTTACGTATACCTCGTTATCTCGATATTTCATCAACCGCCCTTTCAATTCAACTCCATGGGTTCTCTGACGCATCAAATTTAGCAGTGGCGGCTATAATTTATATTAGAATCGAGACAAGTCTGCATAAAGTGCTAGTGAATTTGATTTGTTCCAAAACGAAGGTAGCGCCGCTTAAGCGATTGACAATACCCCGGCTAGAATTAAACGCCGCGCTGTTATTAGCTCGTCTTACTTCTAAAACACAAACTGCTTTAAATCTTTCAAACATTCAAGTTTTCCTGTGGACGGATTCTGCAGTCACCCTTTATTGGATTTCTTCTAGTCCTGCCAAATGGAAAGATTACGTTCGTAATCGCGTGGAATCTATTCAGGATACGTTACCATCAGCATCCTGGAGATTTATTCCCGGGAAGGAAAACCCAGCTGATTGCGCCTCAAGAGGTGTAACGGTACAACAACTTGAACACCATGAATTATGGTGGTCTGGCCCATCGTGGCTAAGACAGCCATCAGATGAATGGCCTAAATTAAATAGTATTCCATCGATTGAAGCAGACAAAGAAGAAAAGTCGAGTTACATTTTAATTACCTCACTTAACACTAAAGTCTTGCTTTGGGATTTATTAGAAAGATACTCAACGCTTACACGCCTTCTTCGAATTACCTCAATTTGTAAACGGGCCGTCAATTGTTTTAGAAATTCGAGTTCAGAGTCATCGAGTGTCGGCCCTTTAACTCCAATCGAAATACGGCAAAGTTGTGAATTTTGGGTACGTTGTGTCCAACAAGCATATTTTCCGAATGAAGTCGAAATATTAACCAAAAAGGATCAATTATCTAAGTCTAACCCGTTGATTAAGCTTACACAGTTCATAGACAGCTCTGGTTTACTCCGGGTCGGTGGACGGCTTCAGCAAGCTGATTTGAATCACGACACTAAACATCCATACATATTACCTAGACATTCTACGTTTACCAAACTGGTCATTTCGGAATCTCATTTGCAAACACTGCATGGTGGAACTCAAATCACACTAGCACATATTCGACAAAAATATTGGATAATAGGAGGGCGTGTCCCTGTAAGATCGTTTATTTTGAAATGCGTAAAATGTACGCGTCTTAGACAAATTCGCGCACAACTAATGGGACAGCTTCCGATAGCCCGAGTAACACCGTCTCGTCCTTTCCTTAATACCAGAGTGGATTACGCAGGCCCTATATCTATAAAGACGTGGAAAGGGCGGGCGGCAAAATGCTATAAGGGCTATTTAGCCATCTTTGTATGCTTCTCCACGTCTGCGGTTCATATAGAAGTTGTCACCGATTATTCTACCGAATCATTCCTTGCCGCGTATAAACGTTTCACCGCTCGCCGTGGTATTTGCGCGACATTACATAGCGATTGTGGTACGAATTTTGTCGGGGCAGACAGAGAATTGAGGCGATTGTTTAGCGCTGCCTCTAGCGAGTTAAAAGAGTTGGCGACTATATTGGCTAATCAAGGTACGGAATGGCGGTTTAATCCACCCTCAGCACCTCACTTCGGTGGCAAGTGGGAAGCTGCCGTAAAGTCGACCAAATTTCACCTTCGTCGTATTATTGGCGATGCAATCCTCACGTATGAAGAGTTGTCGACAATCATGACTCAAATCGAAGCCGTGCTGAACTCTAGACCGTTATGCCCATTGTCTGAGGATGCTGACGATTTCAATGTCCTAACACCAGGACACTTCCTTACAGGTGATGCGTTGACAGCTGTGCCCGAACCTAGCTTAATTGATATACCAATTTCAAGACTGACTAGATGGCAACTTCTCCAACAAAAGGTTCAACAATTCTGGAGAATATGGAAGGCCGAATGTCTGCAACGCTATCAAGCTATATCTAAATGGCATCACGCTTCGCCATTAAAGGAAGGATCTCTGGTCTTACTGGTTGACGATAGATATCCATCAACAAAATGGCCTTTGGCTCGTATTCAGCAACTGCACCCAGGCAAAGATGAGTTAGTCAGAGTAGTCACACTCCGGACTACGACTGCTCAATTTAAACGGCCTATTACCAAAATAGTAATTCTCCCCGTGGATCCAGAGTACAATACATTCGGCAACTCTGTTTCCGAAGGCGGGCGGAAAAATGTTGAGTAACTAGCTGCAACTATCTGATCAATGAATCTCAATTCTGCATTTAAATATAATCGCGTTACCTTCTCACACATTTACACAATTTTATATTTATATCTATTTTTGTTACTTTATATGTGTGTATATACAATTAGAAATTTAATTTGAAGAATAATAATTGAGTATACGTAGCTTAAGGACATATCATTCATATGATCCCTGTAAAAAGTCATTAAAGATTAGAAATATGTTAATATTTTCATTTTTCGTATAAAAGTGTTTGATATACGATACAAATTGAATAACAGTATATTTTCATTTTAATATCACACGTTTTTTCTAATCTATTTACTTTATTTTATAATATTTTTTATGACTTCTATTGTTAATTGTTAACCGCGACGAAACTTTAAATATTTCGAAGTTGATGATAAACCTTCTGTTGAGGAAAGACAAACGTCATAGCACGGTAGAACCATAGTTTACACTTGAATTGCGCGGGTTTTCATGCTCGCGCACTCTAACACGCTCTCCTTCGCGCTCTCGAACGCGATTAGAGAGTGAAGCGTATTGGAGAGCTGTTGGAGCGATGTTGTGCGTGCGAGGGATGTGTGGTGCGCATGGATGCGGAGCGCGCATCGCGTCCGGAGAGTGGTGGCGCAGGGTGACTGCGCAGCCTCGGAAGAAGAAAGGGTAAGGCGAGCTGCGCACGGAAACAAGAGGACTAAACACTCGTTGTTTCGTTCTGTACAAAACAACAGCCTTGTTCAAACAGAAAAGATTGATAGAGGTTGGAGAGGTGACTAAAAAGGAGGCTCCGGGATAAAGGTTACTAAAAAGGAGGCTCAGGGATAATAGTTGTTAGAAGGAGGTGCCTCTGTGAGACGTAAGGGTGAGTGATCTCTTAATACGAAAGTAAAATGTGTCCGCCATTAATCTATTGTAAGAGACGTCAATTGCAACTCCTTCTATATTGCTGCAACGCAATAATTAAATGTGAGATTGTACATGTGGCA
>NW_022639561.1:887165-887318 GCF_010583005.1 Odontomachus brunneus
AATAAGCTGTAAAATTGAATTTGTAAATAAAAAAATTATGAATTTATAAATAAAAAAAGTGATTTCTTTGATTTAAAATATCTATACTACTGTGTCCAAAAAGTAAGACCAGTTTTTATTTATTTCAAAAAATATTTATTTATTCTTCTAAAT
>NW_022639561.1:887328-887958 GCF_010583005.1 Odontomachus brunneus
TACAGAAGGCACAGGTGAAACCCGCTAAAGGAGCTGCTGGGATTTCACTATTAAGATACACTCGGCTTTGTTGTGAGACGCTCGCACAAAGCTTTAAGCTGCAAGCAGCTTCTAAAGTTAACTGCTCGAGAGTGGCTAATAATTTATTTTCAGTTTGAGTATAGTCATTTCATTCCACAAGAGCCATGATTTTAACATATATTGTTTCTGATTATTTAATATCCTTTGAGTTCTAAAATATAACTTCATATTAATTAAAAACGATTTGTTCTGATGTCAATTATTTGAAAACACCTTGTCCCAACGAATCCTAGTAGAAATATTCTTAACTGAACATAATAATTTAATAATTTTTAATTAGTAATCGTGTTAGTAGCACTCGGTCCTATTTTTAATTTTAGTGAAAAATACGACGAGTATATGCGAGTATGCGTGAATATTTTTTAGCAGATTGCTTGTTTTTAACACTCTTTTTTCAGCTAGTATCCTTATAGAAATATCATATTAAGAATCATTGATTAATTACTTATTTTCAGTATTAAAAGTACAGTATTTAGTAATATTCTCTGATTCAAATACAGCTCTTAGTACTCAAGTATTTCAATATTTAATGTTACAAATCCTACCTTA
>NW_022639561.1:887968-888913 GCF_010583005.1 Odontomachus brunneus
AGTCTTTTAAGTTTCGGGAATAGCCAGAAGTCACACGGTGCTAAATCAGGCGAATATGGTAGTTGTGGAACGATATGGATCGAATTTTTGGCGAAAAAGTCACGAAGAACGAGTGCAGTAATTGAGATGTTTTGGCACTAGTCGAGATTTTACACGTTTCAGGCCCAAGATATCTTTCAAAATGGTATTGGCAGATCCTTTCGAAATACCAACAGCATCAGCAAGGTCTCTAACAGTCATTCGACGATTAGCAAGCACAAGTTCTTCGATTTTCTTGACGTGTTGTTCATCGGTAAAGGTTGATGGTCGTCCAGAACGCTCTTCGTCTTCAACACTTTCACGACCTTTTTTGAACTGTTTATACCACTTGTAAACATTCCTTTCCGACAAAGCATGATCCCCGAAGGCTTTCTGCAACATCCTGAACGTTTTTGCACCCGAAATTTCATTCCGCAAACAAAATTTAATGCAACTCCTTTGCTCAATTAAGAATTAGACATTGTAAAAATCGCCGAATGCACTTTTAGCGTCGTACAAAACCAAGCGTAAAGCAAAAAGTAATGAATGTTTTGACATGAAATTTGTCACAGATGTCTGTCACAATGCTGCCAACTTAGAAAAAAAATATTTATGATGTGCGGTTTACCCGCGCGATTTAAATTAAAAACTGGTCTTACTTTTTGGACACAGTAGTATATATAAGAGTAAACAAATAATTTCTTTACAAGGAAAAAATTAGTTTTTTTAAATGTAAAAACTGTTTAAATAAATATTTGTTTGTTTTAAAAGTAAATAAAATATAAGTATGTAACGGCCTTGCGTTACATGCGGGATAGTTTTAGCCGGTGTGGTCCTGGTTTCGTGTGTGAAATGAAAACCAGTGGTATAGGTGATAATAATGTGGAACTATATTCTAGTTTCGAAGCTATTTACAATTATTTACAG
>NW_022639561.1:889082-889929 GCF_010583005.1 Odontomachus brunneus
TTCCGGATACACTATTGTTCGTCGTTCGGAGTTCGTTGCCTCATCGGCTTTAATCTGTTTATCTATCCTGGTCTTTCCTTGCTGGTTTAAAGGCGCTAGTTGTCGCCGTTATCTTACGCCCAGTATGCGTTCGCGATCGTAGGTGTTAGCGGCGTAGCGTGAGAAGGAAAAGGATGCCGACGTCGCGTATCCACTTCGGTCGATGGAGCGAGGTACAGATAGGAAGCCGACGTCGCGTATCCACTTCGGTCGGTAGAGCGGTATCGGAGAGAGGATGTCGACGTCGCGTATCCACTTCGGTCGATGG
The DNA here is from genome assembly GCF_010583005.1 of Odontomachus brunneus. Taxonomy (NCBI): domain Eukaryota; kingdom Metazoa; phylum Arthropoda; class Insecta; order Hymenoptera; family Formicidae; genus Odontomachus; species Odontomachus brunneus. Next base: position 889,390 of record NW_022639561.1, read on the forward strand.
AATGTCTAGGATCTCTAGGAATTGCGAGTTCTGGTCGGTCGTGCGCCTGAGAGGAGCTTTCCGATCAATCTCTCTCGATATCACTTTTCTGTCGGCTTTTATACTAAGTTATAACAAACAGTTCGACTGTTTGTTGACCTTGCGGTTATTCCGCGCGCGATTGTTCGGCGTTTCTTTGTTAGTCTTGTAATTATTGTTTCGGCCGTCGTGACGAAACTCGAATCGTCACAAGTAAATCATTTTATAAATCTGAATAAATTATTTTCTAATATTAAAAGCATTTTTCTATGTTTCAAATTAAAGTTTCTTTTATTATCAGAAAAAAATTTATTTAAATTTACAAAATAATTTATTTTACTTACTTTTAAAACATGTAAATATTTTTAAAATATACTTTCTACATACTTTTTAAAACATATATTTTAAAAGAGTCTATTCTCTTCTTTTATATAAATCATATGCTTTCGTATATGGATATACCATATGTACACAATATAAAGCGTCTCTCAATCAAAGTGACAGTGACGCAGTAGGTAAGGT
>NW_022639561.1:890011-890326 GCF_010583005.1 Odontomachus brunneus
AATTTATTTAAATTTACAAAATAATTTATTTTACTTACTTTTAAAACATGTAAATATTGCTTAAATATACATTCTACATACTTTTTAAAACATATATTTTAAAAGAATCTATTCTCTTCTTTTAAATAAATCATATGCTTTCGTATATGGATATACCATATGTACACAATATAAAGCGTCTCTCAATCAAAGTGACAGTGACGCAGTAGGTAAGGTGAACGACACAAGAATCAGCCCAAGTAACAGACTCACGTCAAAATGACGTAAAAAACTGGTCATAACTGGTCGAATGACGTCAAGTGACTAAATAACGAC
>NW_022639561.1:890336-893273 GCF_010583005.1 Odontomachus brunneus
ACGTCAAGTGGCTAAATAACGACGTCTTTAAAACGTCTTTTTTGTGACATCTTAATGACGTTTCTGTATAACGTCTCAAAAACGTATTATTGACGTTTAGAGACGTCATAAAACGTCATTAAGTCGTCTAAAATGTTGTCATCGATCTGTGACATTAGACTCTCATTTTGACGATATTCTCACGATATTTTTGATCATTCCTTGGTTATTTTTTATCCTGAACTTACTTAGATTTGGATGTTATTTTGACGTGTCTGCTACCTGGGAGAGCTCTCAGGCTCAAATCTCAGCAATGCCCATACAGCACAGAAGCTTGTAACATTGCTACAACGTTGCAAGATTGCATATTGCAGTGCAATGTTGTAGAGACTTTGCAGTAACATTAATTTGCAATATTACTTTAGTAATATTACAGCAATATTTTATAAAATATTACGAATATAATATATTTTATTTATTTACTAGTTATTTTTGTTACTTGTATTTCAAATTCAGTAATGTTTTACATCAATAATGCTTATAGAATAGTACTTAGAATAGCACTCGTTAGTGGCAATCATTAATTTGTCTTATTGCATATTTTTTATGCTTCTTATACCGTTTTTTCCGGAGAAAATATTTTCTTTAGATTTAATATTCGTACTTGTTTAATTTTGTGGTTTTTTTTATTTCATTAAAATATTATATTCTTAAACGAAATATCATTTTTTAAAATGATGAAAATAAAACTTTTATTTCGTTCAAGGAAACCATGTCATTTGATGAAACAACATTATTGTTTTAAATAATATTTTTTAAAAATTTCTCTCAAAATTTAGTAATTCGATTTATTTAATTTGGATTTTCTTGGATTTTTTAATTTTCTTTAGTTGGATTAATCATTATAACATTTTGTTAAAAATGTAAAAGTAATTATCCCTGGTTCACTACATTACATCAATATTCATCGCATATCGAATGTTGTATTGTTTCAATATCTATCAACAAATTATCCAATAAACAACAAGTAAAAATTATGTAACTATTATTTAGTGTTTGCTAGGAATGTTATAATATACTGTGAACACTATAAGGATACATTATATAAGCATGAATCGTAAGAACATCGTTGGAGTCATCAGAGTCACCGCGTGTGCCCTCGATCGTCAGGTTAAGTAATAGTTTAATGCGGTCAGGACATGGATGGTGACTAGCGGTATACCGCTATTTTTCAGTATTTCTTAATATGATATTTCTATAAGGGCAGCACCTAATAAGCTACAAAATATCATAGTTTCAATCAATTCGACTGAAACCACTTTTTTCATATGATTAGTACGGGGTCCGTTCGAAAACATTGTTTTACTAAAGTTTCATAAATATTTGTAAATGAAACATGTTTCCAAATAAGATATATATTTGTTTTTTCCGTTATTTGTAAAACTGGAACCTTGAAGTCATGAAATGAAATAAATTTAACTTTTAACATTTTAATTACTTTTTTTATTAACTTAAATTTTAATTCAATTAATTTCATTATTGGTCAACTTTATGTTAACTAAGTTGAATTTTCAAAGTCATTAACTTTAATTTAACTTAGTTAAAAAAAAAGTTAACTTATCCAAACTTAATAATTATTAAAAGTAGTGCGCTGTAGTGATTACTGAAAATAATCTGATGAATTAAATCAATAATCACTCAGGCAAAAACTATTGGGGAGTGATTATTGCAAACAATCCGATTATTGGACGCTAAATAATCACTATTACAGAGTGAATAATCATTATTGAAATCCAATAGTTCATTTCCATAAGGGTCTTACTGGTTTATTATATTATATCAATATTCATCGCATATCGAATGTTGTTGCATTATTTCAATATCTACCAGTAAATTATACAACAAACACCAAGTAAAAGTTATATAACTGTTATTTGGTATTTGCTAGGTATATTATTATAATATTCTATGAACACAATATTGTTGCGCTCGCTCGCGTATTCGTGTCCGGGAGTTAGCAAATAAAATACACTGTCTTTAAAAAGTAACTAAGCGTTTAATTGCGTTTTATATAAACTTTGGCGAAAACAAACGGATTCTTTTAAAATCTCACGATCCGGCTCGCCACACCCCTTATAGAAATATCATACTAAGAACCATTGATAATTACTTATTATCCAGTATTTTTAATACTGAAAATAAGTAATTATCAATGATTCTTAGTATGATATTTCTATAAGGGACGTCAGCTCGGCTCGAAAACTCGTGTGCGATTCTTTTTTCTTGTTTATCCGTCGTCCAGGAGAACAAATTCAGCTGTTCAAAATTTGTTACAATTCGCTCGACACTTCGTTGTACTTAAATGTTTCTCGATCCTCGTTTCCAAAAGCGCGGGCGTAATAATATGTATGGATCATTCTTTTACATAACAACTGAGTGCGCAGTGTAGGAATAGTCACATAGTTTCTAATTATCATGTAGTTATCATTCTAATATCACGTATTTTATATTATTTACAAAATATGATAATAAGTTTGCCATCTCGAAGACTAGTATATACTAGGTACGTAAATATGAAACCGGAATTTTTGTATAGAAAATACACGTTTATTGTATGAAAATGATAGAAAATATTTTATTCGAAGTATTGCCCATCGATAGCTATACATTTTTCCCACCTGTCTGACAATTTGTGAATGCCACGCCAAAAAAACTGTTGCTCTTTTGAGGCAAACCAGTCATCGAACCATTTTCGTACATTTTCGTAAGAAGTGAAGCGCTGCTTAGCAAGTGCGTGTCCCATCGATGCAAATAAATAGTAATCGGACGGAGCCAAATCTGGTGAGTAAGCCACATGCGAAAGTATTTCCCAACTAAACGCCTCAGTCGTTTCCTTGACCAGTTTTGCTGTGTGTGATGGTGCATTATCATGAAGCAAAATCACTTTGTGTTGCCTTT
>NW_022639561.1:896908-909347 GCF_010583005.1 Odontomachus brunneus
CAACAATGCTTGCAATTCGCTGTCTTCAAACTTTTTCGGTGGTCTTCCACGTTCTTCGTTTCTCACGTCAAAATCACCACTTTTGAATTTTTTAAACCACTCAAAGCACTGTGATTTACCAAGAGCATGCTCACCGTAAGCTTCGACAAGCATTCGATGCGATTCTGCAGCAGTTTTCTTTAAATGGTAACAGAAAATCAATGCTGTCCGCAAATCGTAGTTTCCAGGCACAAAATTCGACATGTTCAACGCTATTACAAACTGCTGTTGTATGAAACTTGTATTATTGTGAGTTGAAAATCTTTGTCAGAGATGTCAACAAGGAAATGGCGCCAATGACGCGGTTTGACGGTAACTACATTGACAGCTAGGGCCATCTATGGGCAAATTCCGGTTTCATATTTACAGACCTGATAAATGATGCCAATGTTACTTGCGTTTTCAGTATGAAGTATAAGCAGAAAGTGTATCAATTGATTGTAATGTAAAATACCATCAAAGATCATTCTGTCAGATAATTTAAATTTTTATTAAAATAAGGCATAATGTTATACGAATATTCTTGAGATTCTGTAAATATTCTTGAGATGTTAACTATTTTATTCCAAATTATCATATCCCAGCGTTTGTAAATGAAAAAGAAATAGAAATGCATGATGTGATAAAAGATATTGTAACAAATGCAACAGATGACATTTCATTTATACATACTAACACTATATTAGAATTTTAAAAATATTAGAAACAGGATTTATCCAATATGGAATTTGTAGCAAATGATAAAATAAAAGTATTTAAAGAAAATGTTGATGAAGATCATCATGAAAAATAATAATGAAAATATTTGTATAGTAAAAGTTAAGTATAGTATAGTATAGTATAGTATAGTAAATATAGTATAGTAAAAGTTAAGTATAGTATAATTTGTATAGTATAGTTAAGTTAAGTAATAACTACAAAAGAAGAGCTATTGAATTTTGGAAAAATAGAAAAAAGGCCATTACTGCCTTATAATAGTTAAGAACTGTTTTAGAAGAATAAAATCATTGTCTCAATTATATCGATAAGAACTCTTAATACAAAAAGAAAGTACTTAAAGAGAAAAACTGTTGTACATTTCCGAGAATGTTTGAAAACATTTTTAAGAAGCTATCGATGAAAGATGGAATTGAGCCTGTAACGGTGGGCGTTACAAAGCAAAGAATATATCAATTATTCTTCGGAGGAGCAACATGGCTATCAAATTTAAGAAATATATATAGAATTGTATGAAGGAGGATAACAAAATTTATAAATCGTTCAACAATGAGAGACAAAGAAGAATTACAAATTACATGCTAGGAATTTATAAGCAGTGTAAAATCTTTTATATATTTTTTGGAATAAAGAACATATATAACGCAAATATTGGGTGTGGGAAAAAGTTCGTGGCGTTTGATACTAGATGGCATTATATGCTCAGCACTCAATAACTACTAATCACATCAACAACACTAGACACACGTGACATTTCAATCTTTGTTTTGACCCGAAAAAGATTGAAATCAGTGAAGTAGATCAAAAGTTATTTTAATTTGAAAATGAAGATAAATAAGGAAAAAATTCGCTACATTTTGCAGTATCACTACAATAAAGGCAAGAACGTTGCACAGGCTTGTGAAAAAATTTGTGCTGTTTAATGGTGAAGATACTCTATCAAAATCAGCAGCATGGAAATGGTTCGCTCGCTTTCGTACTGGAAATTTCGAAGTCAAAGATGAATCTCGCTCCGGTCGACCAATCACCGAAAGTCCGATGAAATCATGGAAAAAGTTGAGCGTGATAAGCATGTAAGCATGTATGGAGATTGTCAGGGAACTAGGCATCGACCACAAAACAGTTTTGAATCATTTACACAAAACTGGATACAAAAAGAAGCTTGATGTTTGGATTCCTCACAAGTTGAGTGTTAAGAACATGATGGACCGAATTAACATTTGCGATACGCTACTGAAACGAAATGAAATTGAGCCATTTCTGAAGAGAATGATAACTGATGATGAAAAATGGGTCACGTACGACAATCGAACTCGAAAAAGATTGTGGACAAAGGAAGGAGAGAAGGCACAAGCAATCGCAAAATCTGGATTGACGACGAAGAAAGTGATGTTGTGTATATGGTAGGATTGGAAGGATCGTTCACTATGAGTTATTACCACTGGGTCAAACAATTAATTCCGAACTCTACTGTGAACAACTGGAGAGATTACAACAAGCAATTGAGAGGAAGCGGCCAGAATTGATCAATAGGAGGAGTGTCGTCTTCCATCACGACAACGCTCGACCACACACATCTTTGATGACTCGACAAAAATTGCGAGAGCTTGACTAGGAAGTTTGATGCACCATATAGTCTTGACATAGCATCCTCAGACTATCATTTGTTTAGGTCTCTGCAAAACTTTCTTAATGGTGTAAAGCTGGCTTTAAAAGAGGCCTGTGAAAATCACTTGAAACAGTTTTTCGACCAGAAACCATAGAAGTTCTATCGTGATGGGATTATGACTATGCTCCAAAAATGGCAAAATATTATCGAAAATAATGGAGCACATTTGATTTGAATAAATTGATTTAATACTTTAAGAAAAACATTTGAATTTTACTAAAAAGCGTCACGAACTTTTTCCCACATTCAGGTAGAACACTTATCACAAAATGTTAAAACAATTGAAATATTTTTTTAATCACAGTCGACTGTGATGCATTGATTTTTCTAGAATATGATGTATATATGTATTTTATGACTGATATTTCCATGTTGATGTGAGGTATCGCACCATGTATCTGTGTGTGATCAACATTCCTTATAATATACAGATATATTTATTATAAATATTTGCAATAAACAAGTTTATTACAATAATTTCTTTTTTTCACTTTTTCTAACCTAAATTCTATTACTAATAGTATTTACATTGTTTTCTTATAATTTACAATCATGATATTCATAAAAAAAGTAGTGCATGCAAAAGTATTTTTTAATATATCAAAAATAACGTATAGTTATACTATAATGCTAATAATTTCTGCAATTAGGCAATTGCATTCATCTCTTTATTTAATATTGAAAGAAGCCAGTGGATACTTTGGATTACGCGTAGAAGAAACTTAAACTTAAAACTGTTTAGATATGCAAATATTTATATTACAGCTTCGAAAATAAATAAAATATGTAACACTTTCAATCTTAGTTTACATTATATTTTTATCCACAAGTGGAACCTTCAGTGTGCTGCTATTAGATTCTTGGACCGGACATTGTTCCATTAGTCTCCCCGATAGCACAATTGTCCAGACATTGCCTAATAATTGCATCATGAAATGATAAAAAGTTTCTCAATTATTGCGCGAAGATGATTCGACATAACGCATTGGCATTGCTGGAATATCATTTCTTAATAATAATTATGAAAACTTTTACAAATTGAATTTCATGGACAAGTATTGCATAATTATTTTAAAAAACATCAAATCGCTATCTCTTAAATTAGCGATAATGTATTGCAGGAATCATAATTGGTAATATTTGTAGCAATTATAGAAAAAATATTTCTATTAAAATTAGGTAAATGTTTAATTAGCTAAATATGTATTAATGTACATAAGACGAAAATTGTATTTAAATAATATATAGCCCATAATTATTAAGATAAAAATTTTATTTGTATTGTCAATTGTACAAATAATTTTTGTAATTTATAAATAAATATTGGGAGTGTATGTTAATTTTAAGGGATTTTTTAGTAAAGATACGGCTTTATTGTGAAAAAATGGTTACAAATTGATCATTAAAAATATTATCCATCGCTAGCCATTACTTTTTCCCATCTTTCTGGTAATAGGTGGATTCCACGTCGAAAGAATGACACATCTTCTGAGGCTATCCACGAATCAACCCATTTTTTGGTATCCTCATAAGAATGGAAGCGCTGCTCAGACAGGCCATGAGTTATCAATCGAAATAGGTGATAATCGGAAGGAGCAATATCTGGAGAATGCGGCGGGTGTGGTAGGACATCTCAGTTAAGCGCTTCTAACGTTTCCTTGACCGGTTTCGCAACATGTGGCCGAGCGTTGTCGTGCTGGAAAATCACTTTGTCGTGTCTTTTCGCGCAATCTGTTTCGCAACATGTGGCCGTTTTTGCTTTAATGCTCGGCTCAATTGCATCAATTGTTGTTAGTAGCGTTCCTCAGTGATGGTTTCGTTGGGTTGGAACAACTCATAATACACTACACTCCCAGCTGATTCCACCAAATACAAAGCATGAGCTTCGCGCCATGAATATTCGGCTTTGCCGTCGATGTTGATGGTTCGCTTGGCCTGCATTATGATTTTTTGCGCTTTGGATTATTGTAGCGTATCCATTTTTCATCACCCGTCACGATACAAATGCAAAAAACTTTTTCTTCTGTGTCTTTGAAGCAACAATTCACAGGTCATTTTGCGCCTTTCGACGTCCCTCGGCTTCAACTCGTACAGTACTCAATTTCCTTGCTTTTGAATCATTTCAATGGTCTTCAAACGTTTAGAAATCGTTGATCGATTAACATTTAATGATTCTGCAAGTTCTTCTTGCATTTGACTCGGGTCTTAATCGAGTAAAGCTTCCACTTCCTCATCTTCAAACTTTTTCGGCTGGCCTAGACGTTCCTTGTCTTCCATGTCAAAATCCTTTTTTATAGCGTCGAAACCAGTACTCACATGTTGAAATCGATGGAGTATAATCACCACAAGCTTCCGACAGCATTCGTTGACTTTCAGCAGCACTTTTATTCAAATAGAGGCAAAAACGCAAAGCTTCCCGCAAATTGTGTTTTGTTGGCACAAAATTCGACATATTCAATGTTCAAAAAAATAATGTTTACACTTCGGCAAAATGACACATACTGAAAACTAAATGATGGTGTTTTGACATGAAGGTAGCAACAATATGGCCCGATGTGATATAGTACTAGTTATGCCATCTCTTGTATATCCCTTAAAATTAGTGTACACTCCCAGTAACAATTGGCATATGTTATAATAATTGACAATTAAAAATAAAATTACAAATCTTTTTAATAAACTATAAAAGAACAAAGATATAATCCACACAGCAAAAATGTTAAAAATATGTCTTAAGGATAACTTAAAGATATTGCAACATTCCTAAAATATTCATTCATGAACATTTTCTAAGATATTTCCTAAGATATTCATATTTGATTTCTATTGTGTAAGGTAGAAATCTGTAGTAAATAAAAAGTAATTTATAACTTTTGATATAACCTACATATAACAAGTAATTAGTTAACCTTACTTTATAGCTTTTGGAGAATGGTGATTGAAGTATGTGTTTAAATTTCTTATCAGCCACATATATTTTGAAAATAATATAAATAAATATATATAAATATTACAAATGAATATAAATTTGTACGTTAAAAGTCTAAATACAATGAATGTAATAAATATCTCCAGGAAACTGAAATGAACATTATATTATATATCGTCCATTATATAAACGAATCTATTTGTAATGACATTTAAATATTTAAACGTTTGTGGATACTCGTGAAACGCTAAAAGAAAACTTTTATAATGGTTCATGCAATAATATAAGATCATGTCTTATTACTGAATAGTACATATAATACTTTGCTGAATAGTAGCGCTGAATAGTACATTAGAAAAAAAGAATACGTAATTATCTAGATAGCACTTGAGCAAAAAGAATTTATTTAGGTGTGACCAATTCTGGTTTCTTTATAAATTCATAAATAATCTACTATAAATAAACTTTAAAATCAAATCTGCTAAAAAAAACTAAAAAAATAATTTATGTTTAATTCAAAGTTATACAGTATAAAAAGAACTTTTTGCATCTGAAAATAATTTTTGAATTTGTGATATACAAATAAATTATTTCCTAACTCTATGTTATCTCGACAAATAAGAAAATGTTAATTAATCGTTAAAAATGGCATTGAAAATATTAAACGGTAAAAGAAACGTATAAGAAACGTTAAAAGATATTTGTTCAAAGGAAAAGTAAAGTTGCACATAATATAATTTAATGCTCATTTAACATATTTAAATTTTCCTTCACTTTTTCTGCTAATATTCTTTTTTTCCCTTTATTTTTTTTTCATTACTTTTATCTTTTTCTTTGTTTCTAATTTGTTGCTTTGCGTTTCGAAGACCTTCTGTTATAGCTTTTTGAAGATCTGAAATTTATAGTTTCGGAAAATTTTTATTTCTTGCCAAGGCTTCTACAATTGAAATGTGTGTTATGGACAAAAACACATTAATATTTATAATAAATAATTTGAAATTTATTTATATAGCAGTCTTAAACCGAGTAGCAACTGTAATAGTATTTGCATAGCCAGTTCATGTTAAGGAAGGTTTCTACTTTGGTGGCCAGGAAAAATGGGTATTTTTTTGGAATTTACAGAAAAGGAACTATTAAAGATAAAATTCTAAAATTTGGAATACATTTAAATTTATTTTAATTAAACATAAAAAATCGCTACGACAATTTAAGTAATAGATAAGCTGGGCGGGCCGAGTGGACGCAGTGTGCGGCGGAACGAGATCGCCAGCTGGTGGAAGTTCTTAGAGGCTGAAAAATGTACTAAAAAAAACAAAAATTTTTTTATAATTTATAGAGGTTTGTGCTTCATATAGATTAAAATAAAAAAATTACAAAAATTTTTGATTGAGTTGTAGTCATTAAAACAAAAAAATGTGTTATTTTTACGAAAAATTGTTTGCAGTTATTTATTCATAAACAAAAAGTTTTCAATATTTTTTCTTTATTCTAGTCTAGTTTTGAGAGGCGGTATTTCCGAACATTTTAAGACCAAAATCATATCGATCGCATGATTTGGGACTTGTACAGAACTTCCATTAACTTAAAAAACGTCGTTTCGAAAGAAACGCGTTTAAAGTTTAAGTAGTACTTACAGCTAGTCGGCGATCCCAGGACTGTATAGTACTCCCTTTTCCTCTTCATATAGCTCGTTTTTTGTTGCAATCTCCAATCGACGGGCAGATCGGGCTTCTTTTGAAGCTTGTAGAGCACATTTGTCAGCGTTTCTTATCCGTTTATTGCCTCGTCTGGTAGTCATTATTGACGCGTTCATCCCAATCTTAATTCCTATGGCTTCCATTATTTGAAGAACAGAATTAAAACCTTCATTAAAAATGCATGCTGCCAAAAATGATACAATTTCAATAGTTTTTCTTGTGCAGAATATGTGTTTCGGTGCAAAACTCCAAGTCAAAGAGTTGAGACACTCGTTTTGAGCGTGGCCACCTAAACATCGTTTCAATAAATCATCCGACAATAAGTTCTCATAAATAGATCGAATGACTTCTTGGACCTGTGACGTAAGTGGAGCTGGATGTTTATAACAAAACGTTTTTAGCTTCGGTTTGTTTCCATTTACACCATGATGATTCACCGGGCGGGCACTTATCGTGTGTGGATTCTTATCCGTCGAACACTTGTGATAAAAAGTAGCTCATATTGCATCTTTCATAGCATCGACAGAATCAGAATTATGGACTATTGCCAAACCGTAGTATGTCGATAAGTCATTTATTAAGGCATCGGTTAATTTTCCAGGACCCTTACTACCAAGTCCTTTATTGTTTTTCTTAGCGGCTCTCAGTCGAGAATCCATACGTTTTTTTACATGTCCACTCTTTTTTTGTAATTGGAAGTTTATCTCCATACGGTTTACTGTCTAAGAGCGCCTTGAATGTTTTTATGTCACTATCACCGATATAATTAATATATTTGACTTCATAAAATGTCTCAGATCTCGCAAATATTTCGACCACACCATTCACTTCCATTTTGCCGGCGCTCCCAGTGTGATTGCTTACGCAATGTTCTTCATGTTCTTCATACCACGCTTCAAATTCCTCATCGTTTTTATTTTGCCAATAATTGCAAGCCTGACAAAACGTAGACTTGTCGCTCAAATCTAAAACTTTATCTGAATACTTTCCAACTAACATAACAACTCCAAACAATGACGAATAGCCTCTCTTACTCCGTGTTCCATCGCCCGAGACAGTTAAGTGCAAAGATTCATTTCTTGTTTCAGTATTTTTTTTCCTTCTTTTCTGATGCTGCCTTTAGTATAACAATTGCAAAAACTGATTTGCTGGTCTAAATGTTTTCAAGGTATGCATAATATACATTGGTCGATAGTCCTTGACCTAAGTCCATCAAACCACATAAAGTATTGATGCCTTGTAATCCAACTCCAATGAGACGCATTGCAAAAACTATTCGTCGATTTATTTCAAACGATTTATTGTTTATTTTGGGACAAGAATCAATTTCAGTTGAGTCATAATCGCAATCAACAACAATTTTAAATCCTAAACCTTGTTCTCCTCTCACATAAAAATTTACATCACTGTCACATTTTTTATATTTCAGTAAAGTTTTCAGTATATTAAAAACAAACAGGAAGTGTATAATTCGATGTCCATACATGGCATCGATTGTAATTTCAAAATCATCTTTATTCTTCAGTTTTTTTGCGGAAGTACTAGCGAACGACACCTCTGTTTCATTTGTATGTCGATTTCCATAAAATTTTCTTCTCTTGCATTTATATCCAGGCCACACATTACTTGCTTTACTTCCTTTCGTATTAACGAACATGATGCAAAACCGAAAAAATAATTGTAAATAATCGAAAACTTTAAGAAAGTCCTTCCACTTCAACGTTTCGAAATATACTGAAATAAAAATGGAGAAAGTGACCTGGCTAACGTCCTAACGGTGGCTACGTAAAAATATAACAAAAGAATAATAGAGCAGCTGCAAAGACCCAAAAGAGGGCGACACACATATAAGCCGCAGCGCTCCGCCCTAGCGCTCCGCAAGGCTACCTGACTTTCCAACAAGATCAATTTTTCGAATTTCGACTTGAAATTTTTACCACATATTTTTGAAAATACAATCTTTAAGAATATGTAAAAAATATCGATTTTTTTGACCCAACAAGGTAGAAATCCCCCTTAAGTTAATAGAGAAGTCGTTTGCTATACTTTTTTTAATTATAGCAGAGACACATTCTTTTGGGTTATATCCACCGAGAAAAACAAAATACAAAATCTATACATAAAATATTGTATAATAGGCAATAGAAATGTGATACAGAGACAGCCAAACTATTAACTACAAATGTTTCAAAGTACTACTAACAATGCTTTGGTATTCTTCATCAGAACAATTGTCAAATTTATTTAAATATTTCTGAGATTTCAGGGGAAAATATGATGGTTTTTTGGGAATTGTAATTCTGCAATCATTGTACTTCAATTGGAAATTAACCTCATTGCTGCTGTTGCTTCCTGCAATTGACATTTGAGTATTATGATTTATATACATATTTGAACATTAATTATTAAACAATATAGTACAGAGTAGACCGAGGAAAATTGGATTTTATGAGGAATCGATTGATATAATCTTGGAAACAGTTATCGTTATTTTCTTATATCAAAGAAACTGTTATTCATTGCAGTTATTAAATGATAATCATAAGACAATAAAATGTAACAAGTATCCCAAAGCTTATATTAATCTAATTTGCTTCAATGTATCCTATGAAGATTAAATTATACCTGAACATTTCATTTATTGTATTAAATGAAATATCCTGTTTGGATTATGCTGGAAATATACATTGATACACTTTATATATCTATATAATTTTTATTATATTTTGATGTATTTCAATATTTTAAATATATGCGAAAATTACTAAAGAAATATTGCACTTTTTATGAAGTATATTTTATACGTTTTTTGTATTTTAATTATTTTACCTTTTCAATTCTTGCTGCGATGTTCTTATCTCGCTATTATTCTCCGAATGTTGAGTACATATAACATCGTCTTCTGACTGATGAATAACATCATTTTGTTGTAACTATTATTACTTGTACCACATTCGACCAATAAAACTGCAGTTTACATTACAATGTTTTAGTATCTTAACTAGTGCGAGTATTATAATCATAAAATAAAATATTCACAAATAAGTGTATAATACCTAGCTCACTTTGAATATTGAAGTTGCTGTTATTGAATTAAAAGACTAAAATAGAATTAAATCACTTGAAATTGAAATGAATATACTGTGACACCTTCTCTCGCGAGAAGGGCACAAAATGCTATCGCGGCTTCGTATCGCATGTCCGCCGGTCTTCGTGAAGTGTATTGGGCGCCAGGCACGCTTCCACGTGCCCACAAAATTGGTTGACGCAAGACCACAATAACGCGTAACGAATCGCGCCCGCGGCAGGCTCCGGCAGCTCGACTAATTAAATTTAAATCGGAGGAGGATTGGGGACGTCGGGAAGTTAGAAGGAGGGAAAATAAATCCAGAGATTTTCAATGATTCACGACAACATTTATTTTAGCGCTATGGGTGACGGTATCGGTACGCTCGCGCGGAACAAAATTATGATTTTCGTCTCGATATTAATCGCAACAACAATTTTCCTTTTATCTTCTTGGACTCTTGACAACAATCGCAACAATAGTTTTCGCTTGATCGAAGCAATACGCGGACTCTTCTCGCGGGCGGCGACCATTCTGACCCAGCGGAGAGAGTAGACCACCACGATCGATACGCCAAGGTCACGGCTGACCCTGGTACCCGCGACTTGTAGATTCTTTCACCTCGACAGCTCCCGTACGAAGTCCGAGACTGGATTTCCTCCCCGCGAGGGACCGACCGATAGTGAACGACCCGCTACACAAAATTAACGCCAACGCGAGAGTGATCGGTTGCTACACTCGCGTCTGTCTCCCCGATAAGCGTTCTTTCAGTCCCGATCTTCCCTACCACGGACAGACACGATATTAGATGAGAGGGCAACCTTACAATTAACGCCGCTGTGCTCCTTCGTAAGACCCTCTCGATCGTCCTTTCGCTCCAACTGCGCTAACGCCCTGTCGTCGATACTCCGCCTTCATTCGCTCGTTCGACCGTCGCTCGCACTTCCGGCAGCCCATTCCGAGTTATCGTCGCGTTCTCTTACAATACTTGTTTATCGCCGAGCCGCAAGAAGAGTGTCTCGTCTCGGGAGCCTCTTCGCTAAAATCCTTTCTCCCCTCCTGGCATCTCCTTTCTCCCCTTTGTCCCAGTTTCGGTCTCTCTCGATCTCCGCCGGCTTCCGCTTCGGATTTTGATATCTGTCCGGGGAAGGTCGTGTCGACTTTTGTCATCGGCCTGGGGCCTTCCTTTCCCGTTAGCGACAGCTTCACGGTGTTCCTGGAATACGTAGACTGCTACGACAGCGTGTCCTGCCTTTCAATGATATTAATTAATATAGCAGGGGATTCACCTGGTTTCGCGTAGGTCTCCCTCGACTTCTTTGCGACGATGGCCCCTCCGCGAGGTTGTCTCCTTCGCCTTCTGTAGCTTCTCCTCCTTTTCGAATCCGGGAAGCACACTTAATCCTACAACAAATACTCGCGGGTTGCCCTCGTCGCTTCCCCCTTCCCTTAACTGATCGGGGAGAGGTTAAAACGATAATTCGAGATCGCGACAGCTACGTCTCTAACTTGTGACGGGCGCTTGATAGCCGCCACGTCACAATACATGTTGAAATTAATGGTTCATTATTGTAAAAGTATCGTGTAAAGTCTATGTTCAGAATATTTACACTGATCATCAAGGGACTGTAATTCTGGTACATGCATATTTGTACATTCATATGTGCTAGGAGTATTGACATTCGAGATTGTAAGAGTCGTAGAAATATCAGAAATATTTAGAAATTGACATTGCACAGAAGACTTTTGCATGTTTCTTCTCGATTGTTATTACTTCTGTTGTTTTTCTCCATTTATACAATTTGATTCTGAATCACTATTATTATTTTGTAATTCTGTCCCTTCTTCTTCTTTCTTTTCTTCTTCTTCTTTTTCATTATACTTTTTAACCATTGCTTTCTTTATACAATGAAATGCTAATAATACATCTGCTTTATCTTTTTTTTCCTTTTACGTTGGTATTTTTCATCATCTATAGAAATGTATCTTTTAGTTTTGTTTATATTTCTTTTCGAGCGTTCCATACTGCAAAAGAAGGTTATTAATAAATAAAATAATGGAACCTACATCTACATTTATTTTCACATTACCTTTTATTATTTTACTTCCAAGTTTCTTAACATGCAGAAAACAATCAATACATTTATCAAGGAATTGTTAAGTAAAAATAATCATTTATAATTATTAACATATAAACCAAATTGATATTCTAGTATAAACATAATAAACAATTTCTGAATGTTTATAGAGTAATAATGATAATAACATTATATATATATATATATATATATATATATATATATATATATATATATATATAT
>NW_022639561.1:909505-924602 GCF_010583005.1 Odontomachus brunneus
CCACCAGTAAGTTATGGTTGAAATTGTCAGATGTAAAACGTCATATCGTAAGGTTAGACATCTGACAATACCATAACCTTGAAATATTAGCGATTTTGTATCAGCATTACGTAATTTTTTTCGTGCGAAAATGTCGAGTTTTGAGCCAAAAAAGCGGGAACTTCTGATTTACTTCTTTAATTTGAAGAAATCTGCAGCTGAGGCGCATCGATTGCTTGCAGAAGCATATGGTGAGGCTGCTTTAAGTGAGAGAAGTTGTCGTGAGTGGAAGACAAAGAACGTAGTGGAAGGCCGAAAGTGTACGAAGACGCGGAATTGGAAGCATTAGTGGAGGAAGATTCGTGCCAAACGCAAGAAGAACTTGCACTTACATTAGGAGTGACTCAACAAGCAATTTCACATCGTTTAAAATTGTTGGGAATGATTCAAAAGCAAGGAAATTGGATTCCATATGAACTGAAGCCGAGAAACCTTAAACGCCGATTTTGCACATGTGAAATACTGCTTGCCAGGCGTAAACGAAAGGGTCTTTTGCATCGTATAGTCACTGGTGATGAAAAATGGATCCACTACGATAACCTAAAGAAGAGGAAATCATGGGGACCACGTGGCCATGCTTCAACATCGATAGCCAAGCCGAATATTTATGGAAAAAAACTCATGTTGTGTATTTGGTGGAATCAGCTTGGTATCGTGTATTATAAGTTGCTCAAACCGAAGAAATAACGTATTTAATGATGAGGTTAATTTCTTATTCAAGAAATTAACCTTTCTTGTTAGCTGAAAATTCAATAATTTCTTTCCAATGCAATAAGATCAAATACATTATTCATCTTTTCCTTCTTAGCGTTAAGATATTTTTACATGGAAGCGTCGAGAGTAATGGCACCTTAAGTGGAACGTACCCTAAGTGGTTTGCAGCCTCAAGACAGTTAGTAGTTATTCGACTATTTCAGAAAACTTTTGTAACTTTACGATATTTCAGAATGCTCAGTTTACAAATATAATGCCTTGTGCACATAGGACAAAGCTTATCGCGCGGCGAAAGTTTGCGCGATAACCAATCAATATGCTGCTTTCTGTATTAACTTTTCACGGGAAACACCACGTTGATTTACCTATCGCTCCAATTTCCGCGGTGCTCCTGTGGGCAGGAGTCATAAAATAACATTAAAACTATCTCTATTCATTGTTTTTATATCTTTATCATGCTAAATATATAATGTTTTCTGTTACAAAGTTTTGAAATTATAATTTTGGAATAATTACGTAATTTCTACAAACATATATATGAATTACTTCATATTTGCTTATATTCAATTGTATTTCTTAATTGTATTTCTTAATGTTTGTTAAACAATACAACTAAAATATCTTTCGTAATTATTGAATAATTTATTTCTACATTACATTGTGCAAACATTCCTCTAAGATGACTCGCCTTATCGCTACGGTTTTGCTGAAATTATATTTAAAAATAAATTGCGCAAAGAATTCACAATATTTTATAAATCCTCTATCTTTCTACAAGTTATTTGTGAAATATTGCTATACATAATTGCTGTATTATCAATTTCATTTGGATATCGTCATATTATTTCCTAAAAGTTGTGCTATCAGGGCTATAAAACTTTATGCCAAGGACGGATAAGGACGTATGAATTTTAATGATACCAGAAAAGACTACAGAAATGATTCAATCTTTTAATGTTTATAGATTTAGAATATAGAAGAACTTTGTGAGAGAGAAAAAGAACATTTAGTGATATTATTGTATTATTCAATTATAATGTCAATATACATTTGAAAAATAACATTATTAAATTACAATACTTGACGCATATACAGTTATCATCTCTAAGATTTTAATAATGAACGGCCATTATACTTCCAAAATTCAATAGACTTCAGTTTCTTTGGAAAACAAGGTACACGCTGCTCCATATGTGATGCACCTGTAATACGTTGTACTTGGTGCAAAAAATATTTTTGTATGCACTTTACAAAAATAAATAAGGACGTAAAGAGCCAAATTTGCCGAAGTTATGAGCCATAGAATTATTTATTCAAATCACAAAAAAATGCGTTTCGACCATTTGATGTAGTCCTCTTCAATTTAATTCGGTCAATGTAATTTCATTACGTCATAAAAGTCGCTCGATGCTGGTGTCATGTTAGCGAAATATAAATTGTCACGGATAGTTTCCTTTGACATGTCGGTGTTCGTAGGCTATGTAAGGAAACCACGAAAAGAACAAAAGAAAAAAGAACGGTGAGAAAAAAAACCGAATAAAGAACCACTACTCTAAAAATTAGAAAATTACAACTAATACAATAATTACTTCCTTATCACGGATATGAAAAAAGGAAGAGCTCCTGCACTCCTACAGTCAATATAGAAGTTTGAAAACAAA
Source organism: Odontomachus brunneus (assembly GCF_010583005.1). Classification (NCBI taxonomy): domain Eukaryota; kingdom Metazoa; phylum Arthropoda; class Insecta; order Hymenoptera; family Formicidae; genus Odontomachus; species Odontomachus brunneus. Next base: position 911,920 of record NW_022639561.1, read on the forward strand.
TTAATAGACACGAAGTGTGAACATGAATTCTAACATTAGCATTAAAAGTAAGACGACAAAAAGAAACAATCAGAGACATATCAGCAAAAACATCCATCATAAACACAGTAATCCAAATACCAAAAACGTAAAAACGTTAAAAACCATACGTAAAACGTCCAAATACCATATGTAAAAACGTATTTGAAAATTAGAAACGAGAGAAGAAAGTAAGACTGATAGAAGTCATCGTCTTACACGGGTCATATCAAGCAGAAGAAAATAAACACGATCAAGTCTGTTTATGTCAGACTGCAAGTTCAAACCGTTGACCTGGCCTTTAATGTGAAACATTTCCGAAAAAAGACATTTGTGATAATTAGGCTTCTTGTCCAGAATCAACACATTCTTCCAATCAAAATTATGCAGTCTAACTGCAGTCTGCGATCTGTGATCGGTGACGGAGATGTTGTATAACGCGAGATGTAAGTTCTATGCCCTTTCACACGCGTACCCAACTCTCTCTTCGTTTAACCCACCTAAAATGTATCGCAATCGACACAATTGATTTTGTAGACAAGATATGTATGTTCAAGCGGTCTTTGTGACCATGAATAAAACGGTCGAGCTTATTGGTGACTTTAAATACTAGTTGATAGTTTGATCTTCCTATAAGTCTAGAAAGGTTGCCTGCGACATCTTTCATGTCAAGGCAGGTAAGGCAGGGTAGAAAAGTTTGTGCCGCTGTTCTCTGTCTCTCCCGACTTCTCTTCGTCAGTTTTTTTCAGAAACACTATATCAGATATTAATCCACCAACACGTTTATCGATAATGTAAAAAATGAAAGCGAGAAGATAGCTGTTGTCAAGGAGAAGCTGTATGACAGAACGGAGATTTTTCTCGTGATACATGGAGTGCGAAAGCTTGAGAGCACGATCGACCAAAGACTTAACCATCCGGTCTCATGACTGAGTGGGTGTTGTAAATAAAAATTTAGAAACCTCTCTGAGAAAGTGGGATTTTGATACCAGTCACAAACAATGTGACCATCCAACCATTTTAACCCGTTTTGCCTCAAAATGACCTACATTTTGTCTTTTCTTAATTATAATAATTTTGACAGAAAACGTCTATAGATCTTTCCGGAACTCGATACTCTATAGATGTAAGACATGCCTTTTCCGAACCTGAAGTGTATTTTTTCCTATCACGCGCCATTTTTTTAATATGGCGGCTGAAACGCCAAAAAAAATTGAAAAAATAGAATATCGTTTGTTTGTTTCTCATTTTTCGGCATAATCCTGTCATAAGATTGTGCTAGTTGTCTGGATCTGGAGGCATAATGTCTTTAGTTAAAATATAGTACTATGCAAATCAAATACTATGCAAATCAAAAAATTCATTATGGCGCATTCAATATGGCGGCTTTTTAAACAAAATTTTTGTTTTTATCGCTTTTTTCAGATTATTTATTACCCACTTGCATTTGCGTGATTTGTAATATTAAAATATGATTTAAACGAAATTAAATTGCAATGTGCCACGACATAATCAAAACAATCCAAAATGGCGGAGATTTTCGGGTCTTCAGTTTTTTTGTAAAATTTTGAGTTTTATTCGTTTTTGTCATATACCCAATTATTCTTTCATGCTTTTGTTGATTCTGAGGTTTATACTTCTGAAAAATAGTAACAGCAGCAAAATATTATAGTTCTAAGATATAACAATCTCTAAACACCATAACTTGAACTTAATTTTTACAGTAATTTATGGCGATATTATTGTAGTTTAGATGCATTTCTTTTTTTGCTATGTAATAAGTATAGAATATAATATATAATAGATCCATAGGTTTGACATAATAGAATAGTTGAACACATTTTTGCAATTTATGGTTATACAATCATGTTCGAGTTGGAAAACTTATTTGAAAATAATACTACTGTTGAATTACACAGCAAAAAAAAGAAATGCAATTAAAATACGATAATATCATAAGTTACTGTAAAAATCAAGCTCAGTATGGTGTTTAGAGGTTATGTTACATCTTGGAACTATAATATTTTGCTGCTGTTACTATTTTTCAGATGTGTAAGCCTGAGAATTAACAAAAGCGTGAAAGAATAATCAAGTTTGTTACAAAAAAATAAAAACTCAAAATAAAAACTCAAAATTTTACAAAAAACTTGAAAATCACCGCCATTTTGAATTTGTTTGGTTATGTCGTGGTACATTGCAGTTTAATTTCATTTAAATCATATTTTAATACTACAAATCACGCAAGTGCAAGTGGGTGATAAATAATCTTAAAAAAGCAATAAAAACAAAAATTTTCTTATAAAAGCTACCATATTGAATGCGCCATAATGAATTTTTTTATCTGCATAGCACCATATTTTAGTGAAGGACATTATGCTACCAGATCCAGACAACTAGCACTATCCTATGACAGGATCATGCCGGAAAGTGAGATACAAATAAACAATACTCTATTTTTTCAATTTTTGGCGTTTCAGCCGCCATATTGAATAAATGGCGCGTGATAGCAAAAAATGGACTTCAGATTCAGAAAGAGCATGTCTTACATCTATAGAGTATTGAAAGATCTATGAACGTTTTCTATCAAAATTATTGTAATGAAAAAAAGACAAAATTTATGTCATTTTAAAGCGAAACGTGTTAAAGAGAACATAAATTCGGACGTGTTAAAGAGAACATAAATTTGAAAACTGCGGAATTAGCAAAAATTTGGTTTTTTTAGCTATCTTAAATACGCTTTTAATTACTGAGATACGGTACAATACGGCACAAACGTAGCATAATGCAATATATTTAAGTAAGTTGATATACAATTTAATACAGGATTTGAAAAGTGCGAGACTAACTCTATAACTTCATATACGTGGGCAGCGGCGCGTTGTCTTTCCCTTCATCGCGTGCTGGCATCAGTTGCTAGATAAATTGGCTTTCGTTAAACTCCACTAAACGGCTCGAGCGCTATTCATTTATTATCTAGCCACACTCTCTTTTTAATCATTTTCTACAATTTTTTCTACAATTTTCTACGCCTTCACGAGTATTAGCACCACTGTTCTGGGACCCTATATGTAGACCATACTACAGTACTTTTTTTAAGCTCTTAGTGAGTTTCGTCAGTCTACTAAGGGTAGATCAGTTGCTCGATAGATGAAGCAAAAAATTATTGAGAATTATGAAGAGTATTTCGATGATTGAGATAGTTCTTACTTTTTACGAATAAATTTTAAATTGTGTAAATAAAAGATACCGAATTTATTTGTACATTTACAATACAATTTTAACAAGAAATTAATTAAGAATTAATTTGCTAAACTCGATATTATATTTATCTCGTCAGCGTATCGTATGAGGAACTGAGAGAACGTTACTTGCAATTCTCGGTTTACGACTTTGACCGATTTTCACGTCACGATCTTATTGGACAAGTGGTTCTTAAAGGACTTTTAGATTGTACCGATCTCGAGCAAGAAATTGAATATACGATGGACATCCTTTGCGCCTTACAGGTACCTTACATGAGATAAAAGATTAATAATTTCAGATATTATACGCGATGCGTAGTTTTAATCAACTGTTTAATGTCTTGCGTAGGAGAAGGTGGATTTGGGAGAATTAATGTTGTCTTTATGTTACTTGCCAACGGCTGGTCGATTGACATTAACCGTGGTCAAAGCCAGAAATCTTAAAGTGATGGACATAACGGGGAAATCAGGTGAGTATAGAACGGGTCGTATGTATTCTCTCACTATATTTATGGATGACATAATTTCATTACAATTACGATATTAAAATAAAACTTATTAGTCATAACACGAAGAGATATAATTATCAAAATTCATTTTGATTTTTCTTTAGATCCTTATGTGAAAGTCTATTTGCTGTGCCAAGGTAAGAGAATAAAGAAGAAAAAGACTACGGTGAAAAAAAACTCTCTTTATCCCGTGTACAACGAGGCGCTAGTATTTGATGTACCCGCGGATAATATCGAGGATGTCAGTCTCATAGTGAAAGTAATCGATTACGACAGGTAAAAGACAATGTTGCCGGCTATTACAGAATTTTTAAAGTAAAAAAAGCAAGTCTCTTTCCTCCTCGCTTTGAATACATTAAACTCGTAATTTTCGTCAACATCTTTCTGAATGATTATTTTCATGTTGAATGATTTCCCAGATACAGCATATTGATGAGTGATTTCGGTAAATGTTCACTTTAAGAGAGTCACCTTTGATCACCTTGACCTTGACATATATTATAGAGGTCATCCTCCTGAGTAACCTTCAGAAGGTTTTAGCCGTCGCTCGTTATTTGTTAAAAAGTTATTAACAAAAAATGTTTTAAAAATTGATCGTAATTTTTGCACACAATGTACATAAAGATAAGGTAAACAGTGCACAGGATAAATAAATTATATTGAAAAAATTATTTATTCAATATTTATAATAAATTTATTCAGTAAAATTTCCGCTAAGTGGATAGAAATAAGCCATAATTTCAAAAAATTTATCGATTCAATTTGATCAACATACAATGGTAGTGTGTGTCAGGACATGATCATAACATGATTATCAACATTGAAATCGTACATACGATCAAAACAAAACCCGCGCAATATACCCTGTGTGCAAAAATTACGTTCAACTTTTTCTTAGTAAGTACTGCAATCTCGAACGACTAGCGGGGGGCTGCGCCCCCCGCACTCCCCCTAAAAACTAACCTAACCCAACCTATCGTCACTAAGCGTCAGTCATTGTTTATTAAAGTGTTCAACTTTTGTGTTAATGTGACGATAGGTTGAGTTAGGTTAGTTTTGAGGGGGGGTGCGGGGGGGGCGAGCCCCCCGCTAGTTGTTCGATATTGCAGTACTTACTAAGAAAAAGTTGAACGTAATTTTTGCACACAGGGTATATTGCGCGGGTTTTGTTTTGATCGTATGTACGATTTCAATGTTGATAATCATGTTATGATCATGTCCTGACACACACTACCATTGTATGTTGATCGAATTGAATCGATAAATTTTTTGAAATTATGGCTTATTTCTATCCACTTAGCGGAAATTTTACTGAATAAATTTATTATAAATTATATATTATAAATATATAATATAAATATAATAATATAAATATAATAAATGTAATATATAAATAATTTATTATATATTATAATTATAATATATATTATTATTCGATATTGCTCGTTAACGGTACACATTATCGAAAAATTGTAATATATTTTTCGAATTTCTTTCATCAATAACTTTTTAACAAACAATGAGCGACGGCTAAAACCTTTCGAAGGTTATTCAGGAGGATGACCTCTATAATATATGTCAATGTCAATGTGATCAAGGTGACTCCCCTAAAGTGAACATTTACCGTGATTTTATTTTCAATATACTCTCCCCGCTCTTAGCTCTCTCGGCTAAGATTCATCTATTAACTTACATTCAAACATATTAAATTCTGTTTACCAACAATCTTACGATCTTGCCATCGTCAACTTCTTCAATTTTTTGCTGACATATTGTGTTTCTTTCTTACGCAACTGACAACATTTTTTATTCTATCAATCAAGAAAATTTTCAACTCATCATACTGAAAAGTTAAAAAAAGATATATCTTATAATTTTTTTGTAAAAATATTCCAAAAAACTTGTTTAATTCATACCTACAAAATATTCAGAACCCTTGATTCTTATATTTGCTCATATATCATACATATGGTATATAAGCATGATTATTTCTGGAATTAACTCATATCACTTTCGCTATACAGAAAAATTAGTTAGCCATTGAACATAAAAAGCTTTACTAATATATAAGTTGCTTGAAGCATTTCCTAAATTCTTCAAAAAATTGTTGCCAAACTTTCCTAAATTCTATATTTGCCCATGAAAGAAATTGTAATCTCAAATTCCATCATATTTGTATGCACTTTTTGCCTTTCGTTCATTTGTGCTGGACCACGCGTGTTATATCTAAGACTATTATATAGATTATTTATATCTACTTGTCACACTGAGATATACAAGGTGTCTGATTCGTATCTGGTACGTACTGTACTAGAGCTAATATATAGCTAGAATAGGTCGGGGTAAGTAATAAAATCGGTGTCTTTTTTTAAACAACTACATAAAATTTTAAGATATTAACAATGAAAGATTTCTAGCGAGCCGCAGCCTACTGACCAATCAGCACGTGCGCTGCGGTGAAACAAACATTATACGTGCTGTCGCTGTCGCATGGAAGGCAGCCGGGTCAGCCTCTTAGTCCTTCACTCAGCGTGATATATTCTTTCTCAGCCATTTTCCTCGTTGCTAAAATGCTGGCCTGGCTTATCATGCCCATCAGACAGCGCATATAGCGTTTGTCTTACCACAACGCGCATGCTGATTGGCCAATGGACTGCCGCTCGGTAAAAGTCTTTCGTCGTTAATATTTTAAAATTTTACGTTAAAAAAAGGCATCGTTTTCCCCGACCTATTCTAGCTATATATTAGTTCTGGTACGGTACGAGTTAGATACTTTGTAAAAGTGATCATTTACAATTTAGGCAATTAATATTTGAAATTTCATATCTAAAGAATTAGTGAACATTTCATCAATCTCCAATTTTAGACGCTCAATAATGTGTCATCTCTTATCATTAGAAAGATTAAATTCATTACTTATTCTTACGAGGAAATTTTTGAAACTATCGTATACGGATTTTGAGTTTTAGATATATTATAGAATAGCCAAAAATAACAAATACGTATCTTCTTATTAGATTTCAAGTTTAGGGATAGAAATAATTTCTTGGAAAAAATTCCATATTTATATTTGAGTACGATTGAATATTTCTGAAACCGTGAGTGTTTCGAACAGCTTTAGGCGGTGAGCGGCTAGTTCATATGCCGTCAAACGTTCGTCGACTACTATCGTTAAATGCGCGAGTATGGGTCGTGCTCTCCAATTCAGGAGCCTCGTAAGATGGTGTGAGGAAAGTACGAGAGTGCTCTTGTGTGTAAGAACACGGCGTGGCCCAGTATAGGGCCCGCGTGGAGTTGCCCGGCGCCTCCGCGTTGGAAAGAAACCCCCCTTTCGAAGGATGATAATAACTCAGAGTAGCAGACACTGATTCGTCTCCTTTCGTGAGCGTCGGAACCAGGTCCGAATGAGATTCAGCTCTGTTTGACGTGGGAGCAGCAGAGGCTGAACAGGCGAGCGGAACTCGCCTGAACAGTCTCGCACGCAGCAAGACGAAGTGTCGTGATGACTCTAAACGCGAATGTAACGAGCGTGCTTGAATCGCGGGGAAGTCTAAGCTTTATGTTGACTTGAAGACAAACGTGGCCCGTGCTGCTGATGTCGCCGGTGCGAAAAAGACTAAGGTTCGCAAGGATTTAGCCGCGAGTGAAGTTCGCGTGTGCGACGGCGTATAATTCTCGCGTCGATTTATACGTGACCGTGACTTGCATTGATATTGCCGCGGGTGTGACCAACCCTGAGTCTCGTTGAAACTAGAAGCGAGTATTCTTCGCGTATAAAGTCGCGGATGCGACGATCTATAAGTCGTGAGTAGACTTATATCAGCGAACTTGGTTCGCGTGAGCGCTGCGCCCCTGGCAGCGGAGCAGTAGCGAGCGTGGCTCGCGGGAGAGCTGCCGCCCTGGCAGCAGAGTTCCTGATGACAATGACGACTCGCGCGGAGTCGTGAGCCCGACCGTAATAAGTTCTGTCGGCACGAATACTCGGTATATGCAATACGGGAGATGTCGCGAAGAGAGACGTCCACCGTGGTGGAGGCGTCGAGGTAATCCGAAGTGGTCGCGCGAAGCCTTCTCTCAATCCTCGATCGTATTGAGAAGGTGGAGATCCGAGGAGTTACCCTACACCTTTCGTAACCTAAATGCCAACGTGTCCTCGGACACTCTAGAGGCAATAGCCCAACGTACAACGCACTCTAAAAGGCTGCGGAGAGTTGTGTAGAATCACAAAAAGACCTAAACATAAATGCCAATGTATCTACGACACTCTGAAGGCAGCGAAGATCAATGCAGATATGCAAAAGTATACCTCTGGCAAGGCAAAAGCCCAACGTGCTTGCGCACTCAAGAAGGCGATATGAATCTAGCTGGATTTTAAAAGAATACCTCAACGAGGCAGTGACCTGATGTGCAACCGCAATCAAAAGACGTCGAGTGGTCTCGCGTGGCGCCTTATATAGGCGCCTAACTGAGAATTAACCGCGAGAAGTGCTTCCGGCTGACGCGATCGCCACGTCGCGGCGACGGCGCGAACCGGCGGCGGAAGACCGGCGGCTGTGAGTCGCGCGGCGCCTGGGGCTCGACCGCCCGCCGTACACGCTTGACACCCAGCCGCCTTCCGGAACATTCCGCCCGCCTCCGTCCTTGCGACGGATCCTACTGGCCAGATCCCACCTCGACCTAGGAGCTGGGCGTCGCACTCGTCACTGGGAGCCTCACCAATTTAATTAAGGGACGGGTCAACATCGTGTCGGCGGTTTTGATCCGAGCCACCCGTACCTGACCATCGGGGCCCGGGAACAGTTCCTGGATCCGTCCCAGAGCCCACTTCGTGGGCGGGAGACGCGAGTCCAGAATCACGACGAGGTCGTCTACTCGGGGCGGGTCTTCCTTCCACGTCCACTTGCGTCTTGCTTTTAGCTGCGTGAGGTACTCCCGCGAGGTACAACGCGTCCACAGATGTTCTGTGAGGCTCTGAAGTAGCTGCCACCGGCTGAGATAAGTTCGTCTCGCTAGGCAGGGCTCAGGCACGGCGTTGAGCGGGCGCCCGATTAAGAAATGCCCTGGCGTCAGGACGTTCAAATCCTCTGGATCATCTGTCAGCGGGCTTAATGGCCTGAAATTGAGACAGGCCTCCACCCGTGCTAGCCAGGTGGAGAACTCCTCCACGTTGAGCAACCGCTCGCCCAGAACGCGCCGCAAATTATGCTTGAGCGAGCGCACTCCAGCTTCCTACAGTCCTCCAAAGTGTGGCGCGGCCGGAGGAACGAACCGCCACTCCGTGCCGTCCGCCACGAGCGCCGCCGCTACTGGTCCCCCCACGTCCAAGGCGGCTCGGAGCTGAGCCCGCAGTTCTCGGTCGACGCCGACGAAGGTGGTACCTTGATCGCTATATAGTACCGCGGGCAGACCCCGTCGCGCCGCGAACCGATGAAAGGCAGCGATGAAGGCGTCTGAAGAGTAGTCGCCGACCAGTTCGAGATGAACCGCGCGTGTGGCAAGGCAGACGAATACCGCTATGTATCCCTTAACGGCAGTACGTCCTCGACCGTGGGTCGCAGTCAGGGAAACTGGACCAGCGTCGATTCCGGCAACGTGAAACGGCGGAGACGGGGTTGCCCGCTCACGTGGCAGCGGCGTCATTATTGGAGTCAGAGGCCTCGCGCGCTGTCTAGCGCATACCACGCAGTGATGCAATACTCGCCGCACCAAAGCCCGGCCCGCGGAAATCCAGAATCGTTGTCGGATCCTGATGAGCGTCAGTTGCCCCCCTCCCCCCGTCAACCGTCCGTTCGTGGGCATCTAAGACCAGGAGCTCCGTCAAACGAGATTCCCGAGGCATCAAGATGAGCCGCCGCCGGTCGTACGGCAGCTTCGCGAAGCGCAGTCGTCCTTCCATCCGCAACGCTCCCTCCGCGTCCAATGCTGGATGCAGTTGCCGGAGATGACTTGAGACAGCCATCTGTCGTTCTCCACGCAAGTGGCGGAGCTCCTCCGAGAAAAACGCTCGCTGCGTGATGATGATGAGCCGCTGCTCGGCGCGTCGGTACTCGTCGGTGGTGACGACGACCGAAGTCCTGAGAGCTCGATCGCGGGAGCGCAACACATGTGCCATTATGCATACCGCTTTGTTGAAAGACGACGCCGCAATCACTCCTTCCCAATCTGAAGAGTGAGGCCCGGTCGCCACCTCCGCGTCCGCGTCGCCCACGCGCACCGTGTTGCAGCCCGTCCCCTGCTTGCGGTCCCATTTGGGCCAATGTTCAAACGACCGCAACAACCAGGGCGGTTCCACCAAAGTTCAAGATTCTGCAACTGGCTGGGCGGCATGCCTCTCGACGCGCAGTTAGCCGGATTCTCCTTGGTCGGAACGTGTCCCCAAGTAACCGACGGAAGGAGCTCGTGGATGGCTCCCATTCTATTCGCAACGAAGGTATCCCAGCGAAATGGATGTTGCGTAATCCACGCCAGAGCCACCGCCGAATCGGTCCAACAGCGGGCCACTGCGACTGTAGGAAGAGAGTCACACTCACGAATTGCAGAACTCGAGCCAACAGATGGGCTCCGCACAGTTCAAAGCGAGGCAGCGAAACTCGCTTTACTGGAGCCACCTTGCTCTTGGCGGTTAGCAAGCGGGACACTGGGGGGCCCCTCTGGGGTCGCACCATTGTATAGACGGCGGCCGCGTAGACGCGCTCGGAGGCGTCGCAGTAGTCGTGCAACTCTATCTCCGCGCCTGGAGTGTACCCCGTCCAACGGGGCAACCGAAGATGGCGGACCGTTGCTAAGTCCCGCTGGTACTGCCGTCACCGCGCGTCTTCAAGGGCTCGGGCAGAGGTTCGTCCTAGTCGACTCCTCCCACCCAGAGTTCCTGCAGCAGTATCTTGCCAGAGATTATCAGTGGCGCGATCCAACCGAGTGCATGGGATCGAAAATCCGAAAGATCGTAGAGAGAATGCTTCTCTTGGTATTAACGAGCGTTGCACGCAGAGAATCGGTGTATCCGAACGCGTCCTCCTCCGGCATCCATTGAATCCCCAACACCGGGGTGCCCAGTTCCTCACGATCTCGAAGTGGCATCAGAGGTAAACGGCTGTCCGCGGATACCGTTTCCAGTAACAAGGGTCGATTGACCGCCCATTTGCAAAGATGAAACCCGTCCGCCTTAAGGAGCGCCACTAGCTTCTGTTGCAGGGCGAAGGCCTCGTCGATCGTGGCCACCCCTGCCACCACGTCATCCACGTAGGCGGATCGTCGTAGTAATGTGGCGGCTGGCGGAAAGCTGGCGCCCTCATCTTCGGCCAGCTGCTGCAGGACCCGCAAGGCCAGGAACGGTGCGCAGGCTGTTCCGTACGTGACTGTCTGCAATTGGTAAACTTATACGGGCTCGGCAAGATTAGAGCGCCACAGTATGCGCTGAAGCGGTTAGTCCTCCGAGTGCACTTCTATTTGCCGGTACATCTGTTCGATATCCGCTATGAACGCCACCCGCTCCATTCGCCAGCGGAGTAGCACCGCCTCAAGGTCCTGCTGGAGACTGGGTCCTGTGTGAACTGCAGAGTTCAGTGAAGAACCGAGAGTGGAGTTCTGAGAAGCATTGAAGACCACCTTTATTTTTCAAGCCGCGCCCGACCCCCTGAACACCGGGTGATGCGGCAGGTAGAACGGAGGTCGACGGATCCCCTCGGCCTCAGTAACGAGCTGCATGTGCCCGCGGATGTGGTAATCCTCCATGAAGGTTATGTACGCCTCCTGAAGTTCAGGATTGCCCTGAAAGCGACGTTCGAGTCGTGCAAGTGAAGCCCGTGCCGCCGGCCTGGACTCGCCGAGCGCGACATCGGCCTTGATCGGGAGTCGCACCACGTATCTACCGTCTGACCGCCGAGAATGCGTGGAGGTGAAGTGTCGCTCGCATTCGCTCTCGGCGAGAGTGAGGGAGGGAGCTTTGGGGAGTTCCTCCAACTCCCAAAAACGTCTAAGTTGAGTGGCGAGTTCGTCGTCCACGCCGCGCAAGGTGCTGCAGTGTCCCTGCTTGATCCCATCTTCGGGCGGCGTGGCCCCTAAAAGCATTCATCCGAGCCGCGTTGCTTGCGCAATCGGGGATGAAGCAGGTCCTCGGCGGATCTCCGGCAGTACGATGGCCGCATAGATCTCTGCCCCCAGCACTGCCAGCACGGGATCCGTGACCTTGAAATCGTGGGCCAAGTGAAGGCCTGTCAGGTGCGTCCACTCCGAGGGGAGCTCCATTAATGTCGGCTTATACGCTGTCAAGCGAGGCACTATGAGGGCGTCCAAAGTCTGCTGGAAAGGCGGCCCCACCGTTGATCGTAATTGGAGTGAAGTAACTGCCCGCACCCTTTGCCCGCGATCGTCGGTCGCGCCGGTCAGCCGCACCCGCGCGGATCTCCGCCGCGCTCATAATTGCTGAGCCGCGTGTTCGGTGATAAGATTGACTTCAGATCCGGGATCAATCAGCGCTAGGACCCTGAGGACTCGTCCGGATTCCCCGGTCAGGTCGACCTGTGCCGTCGCCAGCAATGTTCGGCTGGCGGGTTGGCGTGTGATTGCCTGCATCGCAGTGACGGCAGCTGCGGACTCCCATGTCTGCGATGTGCTCGGCCCCAAATGTAGTAGAGTGTGATGGTCCTCGCCACATTCCCTACATCGCCGAGCGCTGGAGCACTGGTTGCGCCGATGCTTCTCAGAAAGACAATTAAAACAACGCTTCCATTCAGCTGCGCGTCGTCGTCGCTTCTCCGGCTTTAGTCCGCGGAAGCCGGCACAATTCCAAATGGGATGTTGTTGCGAATGCTGGGCGCAGCGATCCTTGCGACCCGTCGCCTGTACTGTTTGTGTGCGGGCGTTGCGCTGCAGCTCCTGGAGTTTGGATCCGCTCACGCCCCCCCCCCCCCCCCCC
>NW_022639561.1:924618-925510 GCF_010583005.1 Odontomachus brunneus
CCCGCCGTTCGGGACTTGCCCGCCCTCCACGGCTTCCAGCTCACGGAGTTTTGCCTTTAAGAAATCCGCCAGCGTACTCCAACGAACGGGCTGGTGGATCTTGTTCGTGATGCGCTCCCAATCGCGGCGGGTGACGGCATCCAGGGCCGTGACGGTACAGTAGACCCAGATGTCGTCCCAATGTTCCGTGGGTCTTCCCAGCTGGCTCAACGATGAACGAACCTCGCACGTCTGGTCGAACACTCGGCGGAGCTCGGTTGCAGACTCACGCCTCATGGGCTGCAACGCAAAGAAGACGTGGAGGTACAGTTCGACTAATAGGCGCTCATTGTCGTATCGCTCACAAAGAGCCGCCCAGGCGTCTCGGTAGCCCGCCTCAGTAACTGGGTAGTCGTGCAGGAACCACTCAAGTTCGCCTTGCACGTGCTGCTTTAGATGTGACGATTCGGAAAGCGTCACGACATCCGAAACAATCACTAACAAAACGCCGAACAACCGCGCGCGGAATAACCGCAAGGTCAACAAACAGTCAAACTGTTTGTTATAATTTTGTATAAAAGCCGACAGAAAATTGATATCGAGAGAGATTGATCGGAAAGCTCCTCTCAGGCGCACGACCGACCAGAACTCGCAATTCCTAGAGATCCTAGACATTCCGTCGACCGAAGTGGATACGCGACGTCGACATCCTCCTCCGATACCGCTCTACCGACCGAAGTGGATTCGCGACGTCGGGTTCCTATCCATACACCGCTCTGTCGACCGAAGTGGATACGCGACGTCGACATCCCCTCCGATACCGCTCTACCGACCGAAGTCGATTCGCAACGTCGGGTTCCTATCCATACACCGCTCTGTCGACCGAAGTGGATACGCGACGTCGACATCCTCT
>NW_022639561.1:925914-927013 GCF_010583005.1 Odontomachus brunneus
GAGCGAATTGAAGAACTACAAAGTAGTTACGAATACACCGACGAACAAATGTTGCAAGGCTTGCCGGAATTACTGCGCGGAAGTACCTTGCATTGGTACAGGAACAACAAGAAAGCGTGGAAAGAGTGGAATGATTTCACGAACGCGTTTCGGGAACATTATTTTCCATATAGATACAAGAACCAGTTAAAAATAGAAGTACAGAAACGACTGCAACAAGCAAACGAACCTTTTAGGCATTACGCCACAGAACTGGCGACGCTCATGAGAAGAGCGGGCGGATTTTCAAGAAGAGATCAGATAGAGCAGACATACGAAAACATGTCGCCAGACTCGCTAAACGAAATCGGAAGCGGAAATCAGAACACTGAAGAACAAGGCCGAGCGGCAATGAAAAAGCTACCACCAGGGAAACGACCGCCAATAGATTTAACAACTATAAAACCAAGGCGAAGACCAGCAATCCCCTGCCTGAAACCGCCATCGTCAGCTAGGATTGCGCATAAGAAACGCCAAGCACTGATGGGCAAGCAGATACAACCATCATCACCAAGAGCAAACCGACCGCACATTAGACCAGCGACCTGGAGCGGACACACGAACGGCAGACATGCGACAACGGCCAACAGCCAGGCAGCGAACCGGGTCTCCATCACCCCGTACAACAACGACAGGGGCGAGCCTCCAGCCGCCGAAAGCAGAGCAAAAATGGTGAGAATAACATCGAACGAACCATATCCGGGAAAAATACGGGTCGTATCGCCAACGGAGGAGCCTCGACGCACAATGGACGGGCCACCAATCCGCATTCAGATCACCAACGGGCGTACCGTCGACGTGCCACACTATGCGGCACATATATCGCACAAATACCGGCGGTATGTCGACGGAGAACTGTGGCGTTTCAAATTTTCAAAAACCGGCGAATTAACATACGCATACCGAGTAAAATAGAACGGACTTTAGTACGTAAGATTAGAATTAAGAATAGAATTAGAGTAAAATAATACATAATTGGTGGAGGGTAGGCTAAGTTAGTTATAAGTAGCAAGTGGTTAGGTAGAAGTGCCCGGGACAGGCACTACAAAGGGGGGGGGGG
>NW_022639561.1:927023-936286 GCF_010583005.1 Odontomachus brunneus
TTTAGTTTAGTATTTCACCTAATTCCGCTTTGCGACAATATAGATATTGAAGCTAGTACTTTTGGGTATTTAAATCATAAAAGAAGTTATGCGCAAATTTGCGCACAAAATAATTTTTTCAGTCTTTAGAGAATGACGTCTTCAATTTCTCGGGAGGTCCTTTTTAAGATATGGGTTGAAACTCCGAAGAATTCGAAGTTTGATGCCTTGATTGCTTACGTTTTGCAAGAAATGGGAGATGTAGCAAATTCTGAAGTTGTTTTAGCCTGCGTAAAAACTAAAATAAGGAATTTTTGTCAAAAAATTAATAGTAAATGGGAGAAGGTAGCAAGGCATCGACAGCGCTTTCTGGATAATTATTCATCTTGGCTTCATGAAAATATTACATTCTCAGAGGATGTATTTAAAGCTGTTTCAAATACGTTGAAATCAGATACTCCCACAGTTGGACCTGGCCGACCAACACAGCCTTTCAGTGCTTGTGGTCCTAAAGCCAAAAAACTAAAAATTCAACACCTCCTTCAGTCAACCAGCGAGGAGCTGAGTACAGCTACAGAAATTCAATTAAGAAAAGAAGGCAAAAGAGATTCTGCAGCAATTGTTAAAGAACTTTCTGCTGCATCTCCGAAGAGAGGTACAAATATTAAGAAGGCCTGCAGGTCCTTGCTTCAAAAGTCAACATTATTATCGCCGGAACAAGCGCTTGCATTAATGGTGGATATTAATCTATCTACTCGGCAGTACGTACGAATACGCGAGCAAGCCGAAAACCTAAACTGCAAATTGTATCCTCCCTATTACAAAGTTAAAGAGGTCAAGCAATTATGTTATCCTCAGGACATTATCATAACGGAAATATCAGCAGAAATATCCCTGCAGTCGCTTATTGATCACACAATTTCTCGCCTATGTCAAATTGAAGAGGTTAACGAGAGATTACGTTTATCTGAAAATTTTACTTTTCACATCATCATTAAATGGGGATGTGATGGATCAGAACAGAATCGGTACAAACAGAAATTTTCCGAAGAACATTTTACTGATGAAAGTCTATTTAGTATTTCTATGGTTCCTATACAAATTTACTATAGTACAGACACGTCTACAACCATTATATGGAAATGCCCTGTCCCATCGTCCATGAAGTATTGCCGCCCCATCAAATTTCTCTTTGCAAAAGAATCGGCAGATTTAATTACTACAGAGGTTAATAAAATAAAGCAGCAAATAGAAACACTTACTCCCACTAAAATAGCTCTTAATGATGTGAATATTATCATAACATCGACTATGATATTTTGTATGGTAGACGGCAAAGTCTGCAATGCTGTATCATCATGTTCTTCCACCCAAACTTGTTACTTGTGTGGAGCAAAACCAAGTGAAATGAACAATTTAAACGTTATATCGAGGAAAGAAGTAAAAACACAATTCCTTTCCTTTGGACTATCGCCTCTTCATTCCTGGATTAGACTGTTAGAATGCATTCTTCATATTTCATACCGTTTAGAAATTAAAACATGGCAAGCAAGAGGGGCTGAAAATAAAAAAGAGGTTTCTCGGAAGAAGAAAGAAGTCCAGGAAAAGTTCAGACGTGAATTAGGTCTACTAATTGACATGCCTAAACAACAAACTGGTAATACGAACGATGGCAACACTGCCCGTAAATTTTTTAGAAATGCTGAGAAGTCTGCTGAGATAACAGGAGTGAATTTAGACTTGATTAAACGTTTAGGTATTATTCTAGAATGCATAAATTGTGATAAAAATATAAATTTAGATAAATTCGGATCTTTCACAAGACAAACTCGTGACCTATACCTACAACACTACGCATGGTATCCAATGCCTGTGAGTCTTCATAAAATTTTATTTCACGGTAGAGATATTATTGAAGCGTGCATTCTACCTATTGGGCAGTGCTCGGAAGAAGCCCAGGAGGCGAGAAATAAAAACAATAGGCGATACAGAGAATTATTCACAAGAAAAACATCAAGAAAAGATACTAATACAGACTTGCTCAATAGATTACTCATTACTTCAGACCCATTCATAGCAAGTTTGCGAGCACCAAATAAAACAAAAAACAAAGAAATGAGTCCACAAATGTTAAATTTATTAGAATTCGAGAGAGAGATCAGTCCATCAATAGCAGAAAGAGACAATTTTGTTGACTCGTCCAGGGACTTATCAGATGAATGGTCTGATAATAGTGATACAAAATAATGTTTTTATATTCTACTTTATCTTACCAATCTTTCTTTTTTGTTTCTACTTCCTTGTATGTATCTTATCTTATTAATCCTAAGAGTTTTATTTTGGTAATATTAAAATTATAGTTTTGCAGACATATTTATGTGAAGAGTTTTTCTTTTCTTTAAATATATTTAAAAAACTTCTTCAGTTGCTTATTTTTCTATTTTATTAGTAAAAGATTCCCTAAAAAAGAAACAATAACATTTTATATTACATTCAGAATTTTTTCCACCTAGATTATTAAAATTACACACTGTGCGTCGGGTTCCTATCCATACACCGCTCTGTCGACCGAAGTGGATACGCGACGTCGACATCCTCTCCGATACCGCTCTACCGACCGAAGTGGATTCGCGACGTCGGTTTCCTATCCATACACCGCTCTGTCGACCGAAGTGGATACGCGACGTCGACATCCTTTCTCCGATACCGCTCTACCGACCGAAGTGGATACGCGACGTCGGCTTCCTATCTATACCTCGCTCCGTCGGCCGAAGTGGATACGCGACGTCGGCATCCTTTTTCCTCCTCACGCTACGCCGCTAACATCTACGATCGCGAACGCATACCGGGCATAAGATAACGGCGACAACGAGCGCCTTTAAACCAGCAAGGAAAGACCAGGATAGATAAACAGATTAAAGCCGATGAGGCAACGAACTCCGAACGACGAACAATAGTGTATCCGGAAACAATTCCGACCGCGTCCCGCCTGACGCTCGCGCGCCTCGACGCTCGCAGCGGATCGCGAGACGACAACAACGGCTCCCGACGAGAGCAAAAACGCAACCACGCGCCAACGGCGTAACGTCGCCTGTAAATAATTGTAAATAGCTTCGAAAGTAGAATATAGTTTCACATTATTATCACCTATACCACTGGTTTTCATTTCACACACGAAACCCGGACCACACCGGCTAAGACTATCCCGCACGTAAAGCAAGGCCGTTACATAGATAATGCATTTTGTGCACGTCAGCCAGTGTCTTGCTGTCTCCTACTAGAGTCATGAAAAGATCCCGCAAGGTGCGCCATTCGTCGAACGCTCCATTGAACGTCGGGATCGGAACTCGAGGTAACTTAGAAACCGTACTCGGAAACCGTTGCCTGTGCAGGCACAGAGTGTCTCTCTTGGTCCGCCTGTTTCGAGAGCTGCAAGCGTCTCCTGAACCGAGCGCAACTCGATCTCCTGAGCGAGATAAAGTTCTTCGGTCTCGCCGAAGTGATCCCGTTTGATGTATTCGGATTCTCTTATCTCCTTATGCCGGGAGGCTCGGAGACGATGATAATCTTCCACGAACTGCGCCCAGTAAGATTCAAGGATCTGCAACCTCGCTTGCACTCGCAGAAGCGTCTTTAATTGATTGGACTTGCGGGCGTTTTCAACCAGACGACCCATACGATGTCGCCGGTCTGCCTGCACATCAAGTAAGCCCAGCAGTTTGTCAATGGTAGCCATGGCGTGACCAGACAATTCCGTGTTCTGCGTTGACTCAGCACAGACGAGGCGCGCAACAGAGTCGATAGAGGTTCGATCCGGCTAGAAGGACCAAATGTTTCGAACAGCCTTAGGCGGTGAGTGGCTAGTTCATATGCCGTCAAACGTTCGTCGACTACTATCGTTAATTGCGCGAGTATGGGTCGTGCTCTCCTATTCAGGAGCCTCGTAAGATGCTGTGACAAAAGTACGAGAGTGCTCTTGTGTGCAAGAACACGGCGTGGCCCAGTATAGGGCCCGCGTGGAGTTGCCTGGCGCCTCCGCGCTGGAAAGAAACCCCCCTTTCGAAGGATGATAATAACTCAGAGTATGGAGACACTGATCCGTCTCCTTTCGTGAGCGTCGGAACCAGGTCCGAATGAGATTCAGCTCTGTTTGACGTGAAAGCAGCAGAGGCTGAACAGACGAGCGGAACTCGCCTGAATAGTCTCGCACGCGGCAAGACGAAGTGGTGACTCTAAACGCGAATGTAACGCGCATGCTTGAATTGCGGCGAAGTCTAAGCTTTACGTTGACTTGAAGGCGAACGTGGCTCGTGCTGCTGATGTCGCCGGTGCGAAAAAGACTAAGGTTCGCAAGAACTTAGCCGCGAGTGAAATTCGCGTATGCGATGGCGTATAATTCTCGCGTCGATTTATATGTGACTGTGATTTGATATTGCATTGATATTGCCGCGGGTGTGACTAACCCTGAGTCTCGTTGAAACTAGAAGCGAGTATTCTTCGCGTGTAAAGTCGCGAATGCGACAATCTATAAGTCGTGAGTAGACTTATATCAGCGAACTTGGTTCGCGTGAGCGCTGCGCCCCTGGCAGCGGAGCAGTAGGGAGCGTGGCTCGCGGGAGAGCTGCCGCCCTAGCAGCAGAGTTCCTGATGACAATGACGACTCGCGCGGAGTCGTGAGCCCGACCGTAATAAGTTCTGTCGGCACGAATACCCGGTATATACAATACGGGAGATGTCGCGAAGAGAGACGTCCACCGCGGTGGAGGCGTCGAGGTAATCCGAAGTGGTCGCGCGAAGCCTTCTCTCAATCCTCAATCATATTGAGAAGGTGGAGATCCGTGGAGTTACCCTACACCCTTCGTAACCTAAATGCCAACGTGTTCTCGGACACTCTAAGGGCAATAGCCCAACGTGCAACGCACTCTAAAAGGCTGCGGAGAGTTGTGTAGAATCACAAAAAGACCTAAACATAAATGCCAATGTATCTACGACACTCTGAAGGCAGCGAAGATCAATGCAGATATGCAAAAGTATACCTCTGGCAAGGCAAAAGCCCAACGTGCTTGCGCACTCAAGAAGGCGATATGAAGCTAGCTAGAGCTCAAGAGAATACCTAACGAAGCAGTGACCTGATGTACAACCGCAATCAAAAGGCGTCGAGTGGTTTCGCGCGGCACCTTATATAGGCGCCTAACTAAAAATTAACCGCGAGAAGTGCTTCCGGCTGACGCGATCGCCACGTCGCGAACCGGCGGCGGAAGACCGGCGGCTGTGAGTCGCGCGGCGTCTGGGGCTCGATCGTACACGCTTGGCACGGACACTCAGCCGCCTTCCGGAATAGTGAGTTATATGAAAAAAATTTATACAAAAAAGTTATGGTATTACAGTAATCTCTGTAATCGTGTATTTACGTTTAAAAAAAAAACATTTTTCAGCGTATTTTAATTTTCAATGTAATTTTAGAAAATTTTAAAATTTTTAGAAGGAACAAATTACAGAGAATTTCATGCCGATTCCATCATGTGTCAGGTGATAACGAAAGTTCGTAAGGTCACAAATATATGGCTGTAGCAACGATTTAATAATTGTTTTCCTTTGTTAGGAGATTAACCATATACCAGGCTATATAAAAAGTTCGTTATTTCAATAGAATAGGAGTGAATTCAAGACACTATATGCAAAATAATCTTTATTATATATTCAACGTTCAATAATAGTTAACAATTGATACCTATAACCCCAGAATAAACTTTTAATAGAAACGAACTTAACATTTCAACATCAGCTATTCCCCTTTCTTAATTTTGCATAAAAACAAAACAAAGTGGAGAAAACCTGCAAAAGAAACGATAAAGTGCTCATGTTGTGATGAATTCTAGAGAATATCAATTATACCTCTGTTAATATATTTTAATAAAAGTTATCTCTTATTTCAAAAGAAGGAGAAAGATATTGTTCAGTACAGACAGAGCATGGCGGGCGGCTAGGCTTCAGACGCTGCGGTACTCGCGGGCGTCGGCCTCTCGAGATAGCTTCGTCGGGTCGTTACTCGCAGTTAAATTCTAACTCGGTGACTGTACTAGCCGGCGCAAGTAACAGCTTGTGACCTTTTAGAGTATTCTGCTTCGCAGCACGGTTTGGTTGCCCTCCATGGACGCTCTCCATGGACGCCCTCCATGGACGCTTGTCCAGCGAGGATATTTTGGTGTTTCCACAGTTCCTCCACTTCCTCGACATTACCGAATGATTGTGAGGAAGATCCGCGAGATCCTCACGGAGTAGTTTGCAGCCTCCATCACAGCGTGGACGTTCTCTTCTGCGATATCTCGAGCACCGCAGATATCATTTTCAGTCCTACAGGAATTCGTCTCTGTCTCGCTTGCAAACATTTTTAACTCGAGCCTCACTCGCGTTTAAGTTTCCGAGGGACTTACAAGGAGATGCCAATTGACAAAATCGATTTCGGAACAAGGCATAGCGCATTCGATAGTCGTAATATAGAGTATTAAAATCCTAAAATCCAAAAAACGTTTTTAGGTAAATGGGTCTTTGTTCTCGAAATATTGCGATGAAAATTGAAAGTCACGGAACCGTGCCGCATATAAGGCACATCGTGGCACTAATTTTCATCAAAGCGGCGTAGCTGAGCGGACTAAGGCACTTGCGCCGTTACTTTATGCGTCAGTGCATAGTGGGGAAAACAGACTCTTACTGTTTAAAATTGTCTAGAGAAATGAAATCTCAATTTTAATGATTCTTGTTCGTGCTTACTCGGGAAAACAGCAACAAAACTGTGTTCGTGGAATTTGAAAATATTTTAATTTAATAATTTAAAATTTAATAATTTATATTTATATCGATGTCTACTAATGGAAAAGACGTTCATCCTATGCTTATACATAAAAGATACTTATTTTTCATTACGAGACGTCGATATATAAATAAAATGAAGCAAAAATTTAATTAAAAATACTTCGTTATCAATAATTTTTAAACATAAAAAAATCCTTAAATTTCAAACCCTAAACCCTTTAATCCTAATCACTTAAATCGTAAACCCTAAACGCATAAAGTTACATCTTAAACCCTTACAATCTGAACCCATAAACCCCAGACAAGAAACATATATTCTCTAAACCATAAACATTGAACCAAAAGTTCTTAAACCCTAAACTCTAAACCTTTAAATCGTAAACCCTTATACCCATAAATCCTTAAATCCTAAATCATTAATCTCTAAACCATTAAATCCTTATTTCGAAACTTGAATGTCCACTGGATGTCTATAAGACGTCTATGTGCTATCTGAGTATAGATCTAAGACATGCCCTTTCCGAGTCTGAAGTCTATTTTTTGCTATCACGCACAATTTGTTCAATATGGCAGCTGAAATGCCAAAAATTGAAAAAAAAAATAGAATATCGTTTGTTTGTATCTGAGTTTTCGGCATGATTCTATCATAAGATCGTATTAGTTGTCTGGATCTGGTGGCATAATATCTTTAGCTAAAATATAGCGCAATGCAGATCAAAATATTCATTATTGCCCGTTCAATATGGCAGCTTTTATAAGAAAATTTTTATTTTTATCGCTTTTTTCATATTATTTATCAAACACTTGCATTTGCGTGATCTGTATTATTAAAATATGATTTAAATAAAATCAAATGGCAATATACCACGATATTCGATAACCAAAAAAAACCAAAATGGCGTAGATTTTCGAGTTTTTAGCTTTTTGTAAATTTTTGAATTTTTATTCGTTTTTGTCACATACCCGATTATTCTT
Source organism: Odontomachus brunneus (assembly GCF_010583005.1). Lineage (NCBI taxonomy): Eukaryota > Metazoa > Arthropoda > Insecta > Hymenoptera > Formicidae > Odontomachus > Odontomachus brunneus. Next base: position 934,791 of record NW_022639561.1, read on the forward strand.
TTACGTTTTCGTTGATTCCGAGGCTTACACTTCTGAAAAATAGTAACAGCAGCAAAATATTAAATATAGTTCTAAGATATAACATAACCTCTATACACCATAACTTGAACTTAATTTTCACAGTAACTTATAGCGATATAACTGTAGTTTAAATGCATTTCTTTTTTTGTTGTGTAATAAGTATAAAATATAATGTATTGGGAGTACAAATCAGTCTCCGCCGTTTTTTATAAAAAATTGGGCATTTATTGTGAAAGAACGGTACCTTATGTTTTATTCAAAGTATTGTCCATCGCTAGCCACTATTTTTTCCCATCTTTCTGGCAGCATACGGATACCACGTCGGAAGAACGCTTCATCTTTTGAGGCTTTCCACGAATCGACCCAATTTTTGGTATCTTCATATAATGTGAAGTGCTGCTCAGACAGGTTGTGCGTCATCGATCGAAACAAGTGATAGTCAAAGGGAGCAATGTCTGGTGAATACGGCGGGTGGGGTAAAACTCCCCAATTGAGTGTTTCCAAGTAGGTTTCGACCGGCACCGCAATATGTGGACGAGCATTATCATGCAGAAGAATAATTTTGTCGTGTCTGGAGTAGTAGTGGGCGCGTTTTTCCTTGAGTGCTCGGCTCAATCTCATCAATTGTGTTCGATAGAGAGCCCTAGTAATGGTTTCGTTCGGTTTGAGCAATTCATAATACATGACACCAAGCTGATCCCACCAAATACACAACATGAGTTTTTTTCCATGAATATTCGGCTTCGCTGTCGATGTTGAAGCATGGCCACGTGGTCCCCATGATTTCCTCTTCTTTGGGTTATCGTAGTGGATCCATTTTTGATCACCAGTGACTATACGATGCAAAAAACTCTTTTGTTTATACCTGGCAAGCAGCATTTCACATGTGCAAAATCGGCGTTCAACGTTTCTCGGCTTCAGTTCATATGGAACCGAATTTCCTTGCTTTTGAATCATTCCCAACGATTTTAAACGATGTGAAATTGTTTGTTGAGTCACTCCTAATGTAAGTGCAAGTTCTTCTTGCGTTTGGCACGAATCTTCCTCCAATAATGCTTCCAATTCCGCATCTTCGTACATTTTCGGCTTTCCGCTACGTTCTTTGTCTTCGACGTCAAACTCACCGTTCTTAAACTTTCAAAATCACTCACGACAACTTCTCTCACTTAAAGCAGCCTCACCATATGCTTCTACAAGCAATCAATGCGCCTCAGCTGCAGATTTCTTCAAATTAAAGAAGTAAATCAAATGTTCCCGCAAATGACGCTTATTCGGCTCAAAACTCGACATTTTCGCACGAAAAAAATTATATGATGCTGCTACAAAATCGCTAATATTTCAAGGTTATGGTGTTGTCAGATGTCCAATCTTACGATATAACGTTTTACATCTGACAATTTCAACCATAACTTACTGGTGGGGCCATCTTTTGTCAAACGGCGGAGACTTATTTGTACTCCATATATATATATATA
>NW_022639561.1:936970-939517 GCF_010583005.1 Odontomachus brunneus
GATCACCAGTGACTATACGATGCAAAAAACTCTTTTGTTTATACCTGGCAAGCAGCATTTCACATGTGCAAAATCGGCGTTCAACGTTTCTCGGCTTCAGTTCATATGGAACCGAATTTCCTTGCTTTTGAATCATTCCCAACGATTTTAAACGATGTGAAATTGTTTGTTGAGTCACTCCTAATGTAAGTGCAAGTTCTTCTTGCGTTTGGCACGAATCTTTCTCCAATAATGCTTCCAATTCCGCGTTTTTGTACACTTTCGACCTTCTGCTACGTTCTTTGTCTTTGACATCAAACTCACCGTTCTTAAACTTTTGAAACCACTCACGACAACTTCTCTCACTTAAATCAGCCTCACCATATGCTTTTACAAGCAATCGATGCACCTCAGCTGCAGATTTCTTTAAATTAAAGAATTAAATCAAAAGTTCCCACAAATGACGCTTATTCAGCTCAAAACTCGACATTTTCACACGAAAAAAATTATGTGATGCTGATACAAAATCGCTAATATCTCAAAATTATGGTGTTGCCAAATGTCCAATACAATATGACGTTTTACATCTGACAACGTCAACTATAACTTACTGGTGGGGCCATCTTTTGTCAAACGGCGGAAATTTATTTGTACTCCCAATACTTTCTCTTCATATCAACTTATGTTGGACTTTATGTTACGTCCTTATTGAAAGATTGGATGAGTCTCAATGTGAAGATCATCAGTGTCGCAGTACAGCTTTATTTCTTGCGTTTATGTAGAGAACATGAGGTTTTGCCTAAACATATATCCTTAAGATGCGCTACAACGTTAACTTTCAAAACCAGAGATATATACGTAAACATTTATTGGCACAACGATTTCAAAAATTGTTGCTCTCTTACGAAATCAACGATGCGTGAAGACAGTTATCTTACTTGTGGAATAAAATTACTAACCTGACTTTTTATATTAAAAGGAAAATTCCTGAGAAAGTTTGGTCAGGGTTTTTCGCGTCTCAACATATAAAATATAATAGAATCTACCTACGGAAAAGAAATATTGCGTACAGGAAGTTTAATTGCCTTCAGAGAGAAATGAGTAAGAGCATAGTTGACAACCTAAAACCGATAAAATACTTTATACGTTTGAAGAATCGTTCTATCCTAGTAGTGACAAACATACGATGACGTTGCGGTCGCAAACACTAAACAATAACGACACTGATAAATCTGAAATTTACATTTCGTGTAATAAATCCTCACAAACACCTACTTCGGTAACAATTCCGGTCAATATTACTTCAAATGAGTTTTATGGTGACATAAAACTCATTTGATTGACTTTTTTGCGATTCGGGAAAAATGATTCGTGAATTTCTCAAATGTAGAGTTACCTCAATATTTGCACTCCCTGCTGCAAGGAGGGGAAAGTTTTAGTCTCCCAGCTTACAACTCACGAAAAACCATGATAAAAACCTTTATAAAGGAATTTGAAAAAATCTTTGGAAGTGTAGATCTCTGGATAAAACCAATATAAGACTTAAAGTTAGCTCACTATTGAGTTCATATCTGACAAGTCGTGAATTTATTAATAGTAGAGAGTTAGAACTTGACAAGTTATCGAAATTGACTTCTAGGTTTATCAGGAAGAACAATAATGTTATTTTTTGCAGGGTTGATAAAGGGAATGTTACGGTAGCTTTGAACAAAAATGAATACTTAGAGAAGATACAGGCAATGTTTGAAGATGTGAACATGTATAAAGTGATATTTAAAAACCCGATAAAGAAAATTGAGAATAACTTACACCAAATTGTTAAATCTTGGCAAGACAAGGGTTATATTAGTCGACAAACCTATAACTTACTTTCGTCCGCTGATGTGTTATTATACCGCGCGTACGGTCTGCCAAAAATACATTGCGACGGTACTCGCGAGCGGAACTTCTCGCGAGCGACGGCAAGCAGTCGCCTGTTCGCCTCGTCGTCAAATTGCCGTCGCTCCCGGACACGCCACAAAGATTTTCGCGAGAGTTGGGCGCCAGGTACGGAAAGGCCGCACCACCTCGATAGACGCGAGAATAAATAATTAACACGAAAGAATGGCGCGTCCCGGGACCGTCGGGACCGGTAGCTCGTTTTAAATTAAAGTCGGAGACGGGATGGGTTAGGAGGCAAAATCACTACACTCGATGATGGTAACAAAGAGACGTTTATTTGGGGACTCTCGCACGTCCCGATAATTACTGTACGCGAGACAATATACTTCGCGAGACGGTACACGAAGCCCGAGGACGCTTTCCTCGGGCGAGCCCTTTTTTTTTCGCGCGACCACTCCGCGGACGAGACACGACGATACGACACGCGATACAATTAAGTTCGGAGCAGATGGTTGGTCTTACAGGTTTTCGGCGGCGACCCTTGCGTCGGCGGCGGTGTCAGCGGTGACGGTAGCGACGGCGGTCCTCCTTCCCTTGCTCTCTCTCTCTCTCTCCCAGCTCTCTCTCGCTCCGCTCGCTCTCTCTTGCTCCGCTCGCTCCTTCTCTCACTTCACTCTCTCTCTCTCT
>NW_022639561.1:939527-939699 GCF_010583005.1 Odontomachus brunneus
ATATATATATATATAGAAGGAGGAGAGCATATTAGGTGGCGGCGGGATGCCATGCGTTCGAGATCTGCATATTTTTTCGTTCTAGAGGGAGAAAAATATTGAGAGCCCGGTTCTGCTAGGCTGGGACTCGAACCCGGATCTTTCGCTTGCCGGGCGACTGCTTTAAACCACT
>NW_022639561.1:939709-939773 GCF_010583005.1 Odontomachus brunneus
CAAAATCACTCACGACAACTTCTCTCACTTAAAGCAGCCTCACCATATGCTTCTACAAGCAATC
>NW_022639561.1:940118-940592 GCF_010583005.1 Odontomachus brunneus
CAAGGTCATGGCAAGGTGGAATGAAGGTCAAGTTTGCGAATTTTGACTTCCCAATTGAATATATCGGAACCTAAGCCAAATACGTAAAATTGGTTCAGACAAATGTTAAAGGGGACCGAGGGGGTCACCTATCTGTACTCTGATCTTGACCTTGAACTCGATTTTCAAGGTTATTTCAAGGTCATAGTGATGTTTCAAAATGGGAATCACTATTTTCGAAGGTTTCTTTAACTGTATTAATCTTACTTTTAGCGCTACCCAGAAACAACGACGTGGACGTAGTAAGTACTGTTTCCTTTGGGGTGCTGGATTAAAGTGAGTCGCCTCGCCTCTCACTATTCTAAAAATTATTAATTTAATTTAACAGAACACGAGCATCATTTTTGTCGTATTCGTGGCGCCTGCGATGGCGAACCATATGTCCACCACGAGCTCTTTCAGTTAATGTACTTATTGTCCTATGATCTGGGTGTC
>NW_022639561.1:940602-948439 GCF_010583005.1 Odontomachus brunneus
AGGAGAGCATATTAGGTGGCGGCGGGATGCCATGCGTTCGAGATCTGCATATTTTTTCGTTCTAGAGGGAGAAAAATATTGAGAGCCCGGTTCTGCTAGGCTGGGACTCGAACCCGGATCTTTCGCTTGCCGGGCGACTGCTTTAAACCACTGAGCTACCTGACGCTCCACGCTCACGACAATCTCCCCCTCCTAGATAACGCTCAGAGATGCCGTTCGGAAGCGACATATATATATATATATATATATATATATATATATATACATGGTGTCCCACATAAGACGTACAAGAAGAAAAATATAAGTAGAACAGATAAAAGTGAAAAAATGTCACGTCTCCGCGTGGTTCTGTGACACACACGACGGGAGCGGCTCCACCGTTCTGAGTTATTAGGGGGTCGAACGTCGAGTTTTCCGCAAGAAAAACGCCCTTACAGGATGTTTTCACACTCGGTAGACGAGGTAGATTAACAAATGAAGGAAGATAACGAAAAACAAATTGGATAGTTGGAAATAACAAAACAGAGAATTTATTTTATATTTATTTTTATGGAACTCGTCGTACACTATCTGGACGTCTTTGAGATGGCAATATGTATGCATGTGTGTGCTATCGGCAGACGGTACGTGTTGAATCACTTGATTCTGGTTACAATAGCATGTGATTGCGACTTACATTTATAGTGGTTAATGAATTCGGTTAAGTTACGATATCCAGCACCTTTTGAGAGCGGGGAGAAGGGCTTTAGGTATCCCTTTGATTGGTGCGGATGATCGTGGGATTGGAGGCTTTGGTTGTGATTCGGGAAAGATTTTGGTTGATATCCCGAGGAATATCCATACATACACTAAGAGACGATTTATTCCGAATTTTTACTCACGGATTCTGGACAATTCAAATCACTAACAATTTGAAGAAATAGTGAAAGGATGATAACGAGGACGGGATATGACTGTCATTGTAAGATTCCGAGCGAAGACTTAGAAGATTCTGAGCAAGTATTAAAAATCTAGAGTAAGAGAATGATAATACGAGGACGAGGTACAACCGACCGTCTTTGATGAATCTCGGGAGAGGACCTGAAGAAATTGGGATGAGTAACCGTTTCTCTCGAATTCTGAGTGATAACTTAAAAATTTTTGAACGAGTAATCGCGATCGTCTCTGGTGGGTTTTGCACGAAGACTAACTGCTGCGGATTAGGAATCCGCGTTCATGGGCTCTTCTCGGCGTTCCTCGCCAGCTGCTGGTCAGCGGTTTTCGGTAAAACGCCTACGAGCCTAGTTGCGCTTGGCGACATATCTTTCTGCGTATCTGGTGTCAAGTGAGAGACGGATTATGCACCGTCCTCTCGGGATATTCCATTCTCACAGAACTAAGACGCAAAGCCCAGCAGCGACTAGTGTTAGAAAAAGGCGCAATATATTAAGGAGTTCGAAAGTCGCTGGGCTTTGCATTCGCACGATGATAAGACATAGATATTAAATTTGACTCTGGAAATCTTATATGTGGGATATGTAAAATTATTTATTTCCTATTTTGCGCATAACCAATAGTTAACAATGTAATCACATTCGACGGAATAAGGCGACGGAATAGGGAGGGGGGAGTGCTATAACAAAGAAGAACACAAAGACAATTAGAGATTTTTGAGAGGATGGTGAGAGAACGTTGTGAGTACCTCGGGATACGTAACTATATTGTAGAAGTCATTTTTCGAACCACGTAAAATTTCGAGTTATTAAATAAAATAGATAGGCAAATCAGAATGCGCGACGCGGCAGGCAGGACATACGGCTCGCCGCGGTCGGCGAAGAAAATGGACGATTGCTCGCTTATCTTATAGAGAGGTAGGCCGTTTGGTAAAATACTGAAATAGATAGCTCCATGTGTGCGTCCGTGTACGTTCGTCCATTTTCCTTCACCGGCCGCAGCGAGCCGTATGTCTCGCCTGCCGCATCGAGCGCTCTGATTTGTCCATATATTTTATTTAATAACTCGAAATTTTACGTGGTTGTTCGAAAAATGACCTCTAGAATATTTTTTTCACTTTTATCTGTTCTATTTATATTTTTATTTTAGTACATCTTATGCGGGACACCCTGTATAATTCTTTCGAAAATCAATTTTGCATTTCGCGACATACTCTTGTAATAAGTACATTGATAAAGGTTAGATCTCTACATGAAGGATTGACGTATTATTAGATGCATAAATGAATAATAAAAAAATTTTTAAGTAATTAAAAATAGTAATTTTTAAATCAATTTATTTTTTCGTTTCTTTACGATTATATAATGTAAACATATAACCATTCTGTTTCGAATGGCCCGAGGGTGAAGAGCGGCTGGTTCGTTATGCGGGATGTGGATTGATGTCCGCTCGCCGTGTGGAGACCGCGGTCTTTGTCGCTAGCAGTCCGCTATCCAGCGGCCCTGTAAGATGAAGTGGGGTGCAAGTGATTCGCGACGTTATTCGGCGACGGGAGTCTTAGGCTCCGTGTTTTGTATATGCCGCGTCTCTGGCAGCGTCTAAGTCCCGTGCGGGCGTGAAGGCGAGCTCGGCTCGCGTGTATATGCTGCGTCCCTGGCAGCGACTAAGTCCTGTGCGGATGTGAAGGCGAGCTGGGCTCGCACGTATATGCTGCGTCCCTGGCAGCGACTACGTCCTGTGCGGACGTGAAGGCGAATACTGCTCGCGTGTATATGCTGCGTCCCTGGCAGCGACTGAGTCCTGTGCGGACGTGAAGGCGAGTACTGCTCGCGTGTATATGCTGCGTCCCTGGCAGCGACTGAGTCCTGTGCGGACAAGGACGACTCGCGCGGAGTCGTGATCCCAACAGTAGGTTCTGTCGGCGATAATATTCAATATGCGCAATACTGAGATGTCGCGAAGAGAGACGTCCACCGCAGTGGAGATGTCAAGGTAATCCGATATGGTCGCGCGAAGCCTTCTCTCAATCCTCGATTGTATTGAGAAGGTTGGAGATCCGTGGAGTTATCGTACACTTCGTAACACCGATGTCAACGTGTCCTCGGACACTCTAGAGACATTAGCCCAACGTGCAAGCGCGCTCTAAAGGGCTGCGGAGGGTTGTGTAGAGTCACCGAAGACCTAACCACAAATGCCAACGTGTCTACGACACTCTTAAGGCAGTAAAGTTTAAGGCAGATATGCAAACGTATACCTCGAGCGAGGCAAAAGCCCAACCTGCTGACGCACTCAAGAAGGCGATATGATGCTAGATATAGTGCAAAAGAATACCTCAGCGAGGCAGTGACCTGATGTGCAATAGTAGTCAAAAGGCCTAGAGTCGGCGTCCGCGGCGTCTTATATAGGCGCCGCACCGAAATTTAACCGCGACTAACAGCCCCGGCTCGGCGCGCTGCCGCGTAGCGGCGGCGGCGTGAAGCCACGGCGAGCGGTAGTCGCCCGCGCGCGGAACGCGCCTGGTGCACGGCCGCCCGCCGCCCGCGATCCGTGCGGACGACAGCTCCCGTACGGAACACATTCAAAATGACATTTATTGGCAGTAGACCTAACATAATTTAAAAAATTTTTGGTTCAGTATCGTTCTTGAAAAGTGTTTGGTTTGTTCAGAAATGGCAATAGATAAGATGCACATCCGACATTGTATTCTTTACGAATTCCAACAAAGAAAAAATGCTACAAAAGCGTATGAATGAATTTGTTTATTTCTCGGCAAAGATGTTATACGAGCGCTATATTAGCGCATTTTCGTTTAAGCAGTTTAAAAACAATGAGTTCAATCTGATTGATAAATAACGCCCTGGAGGTTTTTGGAAGTGCGATAAGAATGATTTAGAATAGTTGCTCGTTAAGAATTTGTTATAAATGCAAAAGTAGCTTGCAGAGCAGTTGGAAGTAATAGAGGAAACTATTTCTAAACGAGATGGGAGAGATCCAAAAAGAGGAAAAATGGGTTCCGCATTAACTCGTTCATGCCAACTAAAATCAGCAAATAGCACCGTGTTTTACTCTTCTCAATAAGTAGTGTAAAAAGTCTTTCTTATGTAAAATCGTTACGGCTGATAAAATATGGATACTCTATAATTCGATTCCAAACACAAAATATTATGGATAAATTTTGGCGAACTATCAACATTGATCGTAAAGTCCAAAGCTTCCGAAAGAAAGTTCTACTCTGTATTGGTAGGATATCAAGAGTATGACTTATTATGAGCTGTTGGAACTTGATGAAACAATTACTGAAGACTGCTATCAACATCAATTAGTTCTCTTGAATCAAGGATTGGAACGAAAACGCCTGTATATTAGTAAAGGAAAACGTCTTGTCATGTCTTGTGAAATTGTTGCAGGACAATATCAGGCCACACATTGCTTCTAAAATAAAAGACACCACAATTAATTTTAGCTTAGACGTCTTGCAGCATCTGACGTATTTACTAGACACAGTTCTTCCAATTACTACTTATTCCAGTTGATAAAACACGCCTTGACTGATAAGATTTTTATAGATGGAATTTGAAAATAGTTTGACGACTTCATTGTATCCGAAAATATAGCATTTTTCCGAGATGGAATTGATAAATTGCTCAAAAGATTATTTAAAGTTATAGAAAGCAACGGCGAATACTTTGAAAAATCTGTTTTATTTTTTTTTAATAAGCCTTGAATTTAGAAAAATTTAGGTTATTCATTTATATACTTAATATTTGCTCTAGCATTTTTGCTCTTTTCACTATGCTGTTCTTACGTATTTATATTTCATTTACTTGTCTTTATATGTTATATATATTATATATATTTTTTCTTTATTTGTGTTTTTCTCTTTTTTTGTCGCAATTTTTTTATATTTTAATGCGTCTATTGCGTTTCTTGCGTATTTGTAACATTTTTCTAACCTTATACTTTGCGTTTCTTGTACAATATTTGTATTTATTTCTCTTGTTTCTTTGCATGTCTTCTATATTCCTCTCTGCGTTCTTTAATTGGTTTAATCGGTGAATTATCTTTCCTTTGTGTTTTTCTCGCAATTTTTTACGTTTCCTTATTGTGGTTCTTCTTCTTTCTTTTATAGTTTTTTTTTTATAGTTTCCGTAGCGTATTCTTATATTTTTAATATAATATTCTTATAAATATAATAATAATATTATAATATAATAATAATATAATTATTATAATATTCTTATATTTTTTTCTATGATTGAGATATGTATTTAATCTTATTAGTTTATTTCAATTCTTTCTTGTATATACTCAGAATCTTTTATCCCACCTAATATGATTTATTGTAAACTTAATGAAAGGGATCTCTTGGAATAGTAATAAACTCTATTCTATTTTACTCATTTTCTTTCTCTAAATTTAATATTTTATATCAGGATTGGACCGAACGAATTGATGGGATGTACAGCTATTGGATCGAGCTTTATCGGAATTGGTCGAGATCACTGGTTAGAAATGTTAGACAATCCTAGAAAACCAGTGGCTCAGTGGTATCCGTTGATGGAGACTGTGGCTGGTCATATTCCAGCGGTGGACTCGGAACCACTTCCAGTAAGCTTGAGTTGCTTGAACAGCAGGTGAGTTAAAACTCATTTACTGCTAATTGTAAATCTCATTAATGCCGTTTACTCTATCAACTATGTCGTTCTTGTGACTCTTCGTGATTCACGAATGAGTATCGATGAGTATTTCAAGTCGGTTTCCAATGGCTTCTAAACTGTTTGTGTTACAGATGAAGACAGCAGGCGAGAGACAAACATCACAAAAATACGCAAATATTGTCGGACGCCGAATTGGACATTGTCACCTTCTGTCGCGTGCACATTGCTTAACTGATTTAAGTACCTGTATCTTGAAAAGCCGGAAGACGAATTCTATGCTTTACAACTTTACTTCGTATGGGAAGCATGAAATAATAAACGATTTGATGTATAAGCAAAACTGACCATTATATGGAAACAAACATATATACGTTATTCAATTCTGACAATTCGATAGCGATCGTAATAGAAACGAGATTGATTTGTGACTTTTTCTTTTCGTGCTTTTTCTTTGTTATATTAAAATGCAGGCTGGTCCCGTACCGTTTCAGATGCAAATAGTGGATCGGATCATTACAGCATATCTTATTGGTAGCATTTTTTTAAATACATGAATGACATGACAATTATTTAACCCATTCGCTTCATTTGACGAGTTGAGCTCGTCATGCCCTTGCGAAGCCATAAATTCAAGTGACGATCAGACTGTTTTGAGCTATACCATACAAAAACATGCTTTTAACTTTGCAGTACGCATCATGGTAGAGTAACAAGGTGTGATCTACGCAGGCATTTTTGCTGGCCAATGAGAGAGCGTGACTGAACTCAGCCATCTTGAGCAATTTAAATGCATGTAATAAAAAATGATTCATGCAAAGAAAGTGAAAAGTAACTACGGTGAATAGATGTTACAAAATATAAATATATATTCTTTTTTAATATCAACTTTAAAACTCGAACAAAGAAATATAATTAGAATAAATACATTTTGTATAACAATAAATAAATGTTAACATTAATTAATTAGTAAAACATACATTTAGTACAATAACGAATAATAAATAAAAGTGAAATTTACATTCAAAATGTAGTAACTTTACGATTTGTAAATTTGAACATTTTTTTGTTGTTTTACTCTTTGGTTTTCTGGAGAAATTTGTTTATTGATATTTCTAATTCATATGTACGCGTACGAGAAGCATAACAATACTTCTCATGGAATCTTAATATTTTGTATTTTCTCCTGAGTCATGTCGATAAATATCGATAATATCGCTATATCTCATGATGCTTCCCCTTTACACACACAGACGCGTTACTATCTGTGATTACAAGATGACGTATCTTAGTCACTGCGCAAACTGTGACGAAATGCGTCTAAGAAACGAGTACACTTTGTTATTTCCACCATGGTACGCATAATGCTTTAAAGATATGTGTGTACTTTTGATTTTTTACAAAATAAGATTTCTTCTACAAAATAAATAATTCCGAATAATTTTAGGATAATTTTACAGCATTTTAGTCTGAGGCGAATGGGTTAAATTTCTTAGATTAACGCATGAAATTACATATAAGTAAATTTTGAAATACGATAAATATGTAGCGCTATGAATGCATAAATCGCTTATATATAAAATATGAAAAGTACAAGCGCATACCTTTGATGAAGATGAGATAAGTGAACAAGAGCTCAGAGCAGATTTAGAAACGACAGATTGCATTGACGATAGAATATAATCGAATCACAATAGACTCTTAAGATAGCACAGAAGTAGGCAAACGTGTTGAATGCATGCATTGTTTATTACTTCACGCTCGCTAACTACTTCCGCGCAAATCTTCTATAAACGTGATATATGTTTATATACAAGATGTATGCCGGTAATATAAACATTTCTCGTGTGCATGTAGATTGGATCAAAAAGTTTTGTATTATTTTGTGAATAATCACGTAACATTTTGGATTAATAATTAAAGAAGATTAACGAATAATCACACATAATGTGATAGACGAGTCTTGCAAATGTGATGCCTAGATTTTCATACCGCTCCTCAATTGCTGGTAGCTGGCAAGAGATAGAGTAACGTTGTAAGTGGCATGCATCACTCCCTCACTAGTTACCGATTGACGAGTAACATGATGTTATCTGTACTGTCATCTCCAATTTTATCTTAAGAAGGTGACTTTATACGAAGGTTACAGGAGAGATCCGGATCAACAAGAGAAATGTCGAATGAGTGTATATATATATATATATATATATATATATATATATATATATATATATATATATATATATATA
>NW_022639561.1:948937-956805 GCF_010583005.1 Odontomachus brunneus
AAGGTCAAACTGATGTGATCAGTAAATACATCTTTTTAAACGCCACAACTTTTATCTGAAACATTTTTTTCTAAAATGCTTAGTTTTCGAGATATTTCACCGGTCCGGGACTTTTTGAACACCCTGTATATATATATATATATATATATATATATATATAGGGTGTCCCACAACTGATAGAACACCCGTTAGGGGTAGGTAGGGGATGCAATTTGGAACTGAAAGTTTCTTTTCCATTTTTGAATTTGACAATTAGTTAACGAGATATTAATTAATTAAATCTGCCAATCCCTTAGTACCCTGAGTGAACACTCAGGTATGTAGGATGCCGTGGGCTCCTCAAGAGCCCTACTTATTCGTTTTTCTCCCCTTTTTGTACACACATACTAAAATCATTCACGATACTTAACCACCAACATGCAGAAAACACTCAAGTCACCCACGTGCTCGAAGGAAACATACCAAACTTGTTCTCCCTCTCCGGCGCATAAAGTGGAATCACTCCGCTCACTCGCACTAAAAATATTCAAATTATCCATGCACTCATAACCGCATACAAAACCGCACCCATACATCATCCCCACACATTGAAAACTTGCCATCCCCCTAGCCCCGGTTAGGTATCCATCCACACACCTATTCACTCACTCATGCATATTCCACTGTGATACAAAAAAGGGGAAAAACGGACAAGCAGGGTCTCTAAGGAGTCCACGGCGCCCTACGGCCCTGAGCTCTCACACGGGGCGCTAAGAAATTGGCAGACTTAATTAATTAATATCTCATTAACTAATTGTCGGATCCAAAAATAGGAGAGGAACATTCAATTCCAAATTTTACCTACCATACCTACCATTAACGGGTGTTCTACCAGTTGTGGGACACCCTGTACATTTAATGCGAAAACAAGAAAACATCTGATTAGATCGACCACTGTCTGGCAATTGACTCGTCATCCACGCACGCTCAGCAACCAAAAGCAAAATGCTCACTCTTCCTCGCACTCATTATGCTCCTCGCGCGCTCAGCACACTTTTGCGCCAAATACAAAAATACAAAAAAAAACCGCTCACACTCGGCCGTCCTGACCAAACATTCGTTATAAATGTTCGTCAATTTCGGTTTCCTCCTCACTGATGTCGTTATCGCACGTCCACGGCTTCATGGACGTCCACAGGGACGTCGAAGTCTGGAGTGGCCCTTTCCGTTCGCCAATTTTACGAACTAGGAAGCGGTCATTTCTTAGAACTTTGATAACTTCATACGGACCCAAATATTTGAATGCGAACTTAAGTCCAGGACCGTGTTGAGTGCGACGGATCGCGACGATATCACCATCTCAATAACGGAATGCTTCTTTCCTTTTGGCGTCGTAGCTTTTCTTATTTTCACGTTGCACACGTTCGATGCTTTTCCTTGCCTTACATCGTAATTCGTCGATCATTTTCAAATGAGGTAATTCACGTTGTAGCAGCTCCTGTACATCTGAATGATCACGAACTCGTAGGTGGATTTTGAACAAGAGGCGGAAAGGCGCCATTCCGATACTACGTTGTGACGTAGTGTTTAAACACTGCTGCACATTATCGATGTACTTATGCCATTCGTCAGATTTAGACGCAGTTAGTTTCGTAATCAAGAGTATCAGCATCCTGTTCAACCGTTCCACCTGACCATTGCCCCTTAGAGTTTCAATTGTGATTAGTACATGCTCAATCTTCTCTGTGACAGTATTCTCAGAATTCTTTCGACGTGAAGGCGAAACGTCTATCCGAAATCAGCTTTCTTAGCTTACCAAAGATGACGGATTGCTTTCGCAAACGGTCGATCGTCTCAGAAGCAGTCGTCGATTTCGTCGGGTACAACCAAACTTCGAAAAAGCGTCCATTACAGCAAAAATATAAACATAGCTTTTTTGTTGATGATAACGGCACTAAATAGTCGATGTGGAAGGTGTCTAACGGCATACTTCCTTTTTCAATTGGATTGAGAAGACATTCTTGCTTCTCTTGTCGTCGTTTCGCTAAAATGCACGAAATACAGTTACATACGATTTTTTTGACTTTCGACCGCAATCTTGGTATCCAATAATCTTTTTTCATCAGCGCCTCTGTCTTATCAACCGCGAAATGTCCTGGTTCGTGTGGACGAATTAATTTCTGTTGCATAGATTTAGAAGCCACAAGTCGTATTTCGTCGCCAATATTATTATACAAAAATCCGCCTTGCATAGTGTAACCGTCTAGCAGTCCCTGCTCGGTCGAATTTTTTCTTCAAATCCTCGTCCTCTCTTTGGGCCTGTCTCAGTCGCGCCGTCGCAATCCTGCCTCGCATTCGTCAATTGTCAAGCACGCCGGAATCTGATTTCGGCTCAGAGCATCTACGTGCGTCATGCTTTTGCCTGGCCGATGTTCTATCACATACTAAAACTTTTCCAGTAATAACTAGCTATACGTACACACAAGATTCTTCTTATTCATATTTATAATACGAGAGAACGTGCGACAATCCATCACAATTTTGAATTGGAACCAAGCAAATATACGCGAAACCGTTTGAGCGTCTTAATTATCGCAAGTACCTCCAACTCATAACTCGTGTATTTCTTCTCCGCGGATGTAGTCTTACTATTCGCATAGTATATCGGGTGTAGAAATTGGTCCTCGCTGTCTCGCTGCATGAGGATCACATCGTATCCATACATGCACGCGTCGGTATGCAGTGCCGGGTCTGCACCTAATCGGTGTAATTTCAACATCGGTTTTTCGCTTAAAGATTTTTTCAATTGTATAAACACCTTTTTCTCAACTGCTTCGAAGTTAAACCTAGCATTCACTCATAAAAGATTGGACAACGGCCACACTTCAAAGAATATGCAGAAACAAATTTTCGGAAGTATCTCGTTAGACCCAGAAAGGTCTGCACTTGTCGTGTATTCGTCGGTTTGGGAAAACGTCTCACCGCTTCTGTCTTGCGCTTTGAGAGTCGCACAGAACCTCCTTCTATTACATGCCCGAGAAACTCAACTCTGCTTTGCAAAAAACAGTTTTTTTTTTCAATTAATTACTAAGCCGGTCGCCCTAGCAGTTTCTAATACCTTCCTGAGTCCACTCGCGTCGTTGTCGGAAAGAATAATCAAATCCATATATACTAAAACCACATTATCTTTAATTAATTCTCGGAAAATGCATTTACGTACCGCTGAAAAATCGAAGGCGAGTTACACAGATCAAAAGGTACTCGTAGAAATTCATATTGGCCATCAGGCACAATAAACGCCGTATACTTTATACTCGAATCGTCTACGCGCAAATGAAAAAACCGTTCAAGTCAAAAGTGGTAAAGAGGCTAGCGCCTTGCAACCGGTCCAGCTGATTATCTATCAGGAGCAGCGGGTAGCGATCTCTGATGATGTTTTTATTCAATAGTCTATGCACAGTCTATGCGAACCGTTTCTTTTCTTAACCAGTACTACAGGACTCGCGTAATCGGAGGAAGAGATCGAACAATGCCTTGCTTTCCCCATTCATTAATTTGCGCGTTTACTATAGTTTTTTCTGATGGCGACAGATGCCGCGCTTATTGATATACTATCGGTCTATCATTTTTCAAAATTAACTTCATCTTAATGTCGGCTTCTACCGTCTTGCACAGTTTGTAATTCCCTACTAAGCTCGCTATTGCTCGTCGCGTTTCGGTGTCCCGAATAGACGAAAAATCAATTTCACTCGCCTCCCTCTCGCTCGCTATATCGATCTGAAATACTTCGGGCTGTTGATCTTCGTCGGCAATCTCGCGGGTTGGAATATGAATTATCGAATAGGTATGACCGTCGATGGTAACTTTAACCCAAAATTCTCCCAACGCCGCGATATTATCAGATCCTACTTCCGATAATCAAATATCGGTCCATTGGAAACGCGACGATCCTATACTCACATATTTGTCCACACGCATTAATGAGATATCACTTTCCGTATCAATAAGCGCCACGATATTCTTACTATCTGTCACAACGCTTTTGGTATATTTACTATGCGGAAATGCACTACAGCATACGCATTTTTCGTTTTATCACCTTTTTTCGAACATTTGGACGCAATGTACCCGTGTTCGCCGCACTCGAAGCACTTGGCACTTAGCTCCTTTGTCGGACGCTGCACTTATGTGATCACACAGTTGTAGCACCGCCTCATATTGTCTGTTGGCTTCCTTGCTCCAGCACTACTGAGACCACTTCTGTTAGTTTTTTCACCTCGTCCCATCGTCGTTGAACCACCGCCTCGCCCGTCCTGTCGATTTGCACATGCCATATGGCGATCCCGCAGGGTCACCTTTTCAAACGCCTCTAACAGAGATTCCGTTGTGTCAGAGCGCCTGATCGCGTAGCGTGCTATTTGGGATACCGTTTATGATGTCCAGTATTTCGTCGGCCACGATCAGTACACGATTTTCTAGGATTACCTTCTCATGAATATACTCATGAAAGGTTTCGTCCTTCGTCCGCAGCCCTCGAATCTTCTTCGCGCCACTACTTTGCTCTGACGATGACAAAATATCTTCTTCATTTCGTCAATGAGCTCATCAAATGTCATCTCGACATAATCCGATTTCGAGTGAAACCACTCGAGTGCTCGTCTCTTCAACTACATGCTAACCAAGACTCACAAAATCGTATCCTAGATTATATGTTGTTCTTACCAGCCTGATTTGTCTCTTCCACGTCTCAAAGTCACTCTATGCGCTGTCAAATTCACTAACCAGGTCCGTGATCGCCATTAAGTTCATTCGCATATGCCCAGGCGGCAGCACCGCAACACTGTCACTATCATCATTCGTCAGACCCTCCCATCTCACCGCACCTGCGTCCTCATTAGCATGCAACATCGCGATTTCGCGTCGAGCGAGCTCAAGCTCGCACTCTGTCAGCTCCTTCTCGCGTCGATAAATTTCAATTTCTCGTTCGTAGATTATCTTCACTTCGGGAATTTTCATCATCGTCGCTCCCCATCCATGCTCCTGAGGGATCAGCTTCCATAATGCGAACAATAAACTCAGCTTTCGTTCCCGGCTTTCGTTGTCAACCCGAGAGCCTTCGCTGTCTCTTTTAACTCGAACACTATATATTCGTTCGGTTGAGGCATGCATGTCGTCTTATATTTTGTAATCACCTGTGTTGCTTGTTTATTTCGCAATCACCTGTGTTGTTTACTTGCCGTCGTCTTAATGTATTCCTCTACGTCGAGGTACTAGTCCTCTAAGTACTAGTACTCTGACAAGGGAACTAACAGAACTGTCCCTCATCGATTTTGATACGCTTTGGATATGTTGTAGAGCATCAAAAAGTATTTGATAAGTATTTGATAAGTATTTTTTTATCGGCTGAATATTAAGTTTAGGGATTGAAACAGCTCCTTGGAAAAAAGGACTTTTTCATTTTTATTGAATATTTCCTAAAATGCAAGATATATGAAAAAATGTTTTCTACAAAAGTTGTACAATATTTAACACTCTTTGCAACGGTATATTTAATTTTTTTCAAAAACGTCAAATGTTTTCACTCCCCTCCCCCCTAACTCGTTACCTTTGCAAAATTTCTAATTTTTGTAACAACAAAAATTGTAGAGCATTTCATACCAAATCGATCCATATATAACATTAGAAGGTAGTCTCGATTAAATTGTTGGAAAACGTCGTGAAAATATCGTACTATATGCGTCACACCGCATAGTGGGACGAGTTCGCTATTTTTGTTTCAAAATTCATTATCTAGAAAACGACCAACTATAATAAAAAATATGTAAGAAGCAAAGTTATAAAGCTTTAATAGTAATCTATTTAATAGTAATAACAGTTTGACCTTGAATAAGTTACTTAATATTATTTAAAGGTTAAATTGAATTTTTGAATGAAGATACCTATTTTTTATTGTTGATTCTTGTAGATGACATCGAAATCTTTCCAAATTACTTGCTATAAATCCATATAATAATATAAAAATAACAATATTAACACCATGTTATTAATATAACACATTCTCAACGAAATTTTGATTTCTTTTCTTATTTAAAGAATTTTATTATTTAAAATCATATGGCCTGCAAAGAACCTATAACATATATAATATATAACTAAAAAGCCTAAAAAGAACATATAACATATATAATATATATATTAAAGAAAAAGAGCAATTGGATCGACAAAATCAAGGCTCACTGGCTTTCAAAGAAATATTATATCTATTGAACAAATTATGCGTTAATGCAGTAACAAATTAAGTTAATATAGCAATATCAACTTAATTCATTGTTGTATTAACGCACAATTTGTTCAATAGATATAATATTTCTTTAAAGACCGGCAATTTTGTTATGCACTTTGTTTTTTGTCAGTATATTAGTATATTATAAATATGAATCTTACTTTTTCTTCAATATGAGATTTAATTCATCCGGATGAAATACATATTTATGTTCATTTATGCGCGTGTTGTCAACAGACAAGTAGCAAATTATTTGGTTACCCTGGGAACGTATGGTATCTTACAGCAAAATTATCGCCTAACAACTAATTTGTAATATATATTCTTTCGAAATTATTTGAGTTCAAGTGGTTCTAGTAGATTCCAAAGACTGTACATAGATTTAAATGTGAAAATTTCATTCAAATAAAAGTTTCAAAAAAATATTGTTTAAATCATTATGTATTAAGATAAACAAATTTTAATCGTGTATTTCACAAATTCAATAATAGTACTTTTAATAGTAATAGACTTTTTCAGGAATGTTCTTCTTTAATTTGAAATATTTAGCAACAGAGATATGTAATATGAATGAAAAATGCGACAATATATTCACTTTCATGTTTCTGTACAAATATAAAATGAATATATTTCTATTATTTCAAATCATAAAATGAAAATTCAGTTTACATATAATTTGGCAAATATATTAATATATTTATAATTCTTTTTATTATATTAATCATAATTTCGAATTTTGGAAGCCTTCGTCCCACTGTACGTCATCCAAGTAGATGGACACTGTAGCTAGATACGTTACTGTAAGTAGGGAAATGTAATAAATTGTAGAAAAATAATACATAAACAGTTGCATATATTTAATGTATAATGTTTACAATTTATAATGTTATCATAATCATAATGTTATCAAATCATATAATTAATATATTAAGAAAAATCGATTGAGGATTTGCATACACAGAAAATAAATGTGTTTTACTTATGGCACATATTCGTAACAAAGGTGGTGCTCATGGAAAAAATGTGTGCAAAGTGATCGTTTGCACCAAGAACAAGTTATTATAGCAGTTTTGCCACAAACATCGCATTATATTTTAGGATCTTTTTTGAAACAAAAATCAAATGGTGACTCGAACTTTGGCAGTCTAGTCTGTAAACATCCACTTTTAAACCATGCAAATTTAAATAAATTTTGAAACCTGGGTGACGAGAATTGATGGTGTGTTAAGGGGGGAAATCCAATTAGAACGAGGAAAAATAAGCTATTTTCAAGAATTTTTTTGTAGGAGAAAGAATTTTTCTATATTTTTCAAACTTAAACATTTATTTATATATGTTTTGGACTGTCCATACGTATTTTTTTTTCCAAAAATATTTAAAAATGGCGGACATATGAAGCATCCCATTTGGCAGGTACGCGTGCGAGTTGCTCAGCTGCTGGACAAATGGCGTCCGTGATATTGATCCTATAACAGGCAGCGAAAAAATTCTTATTATTTATACCCATAATTCGTAATTGAACCTAAAAAAATTGAAAAAAGTCAAAAATTTTGAATATGAAACGCTTATGAAAATAAATTTCCATTTTTTGACGTTTTCTCTGCAC
>NW_022639561.1:956815-959380 GCF_010583005.1 Odontomachus brunneus
TTTTGATAGCTTTCTTGCAGAGACTTTTAAAAACAGATTTTGTACAGGAGTGAATATACGTGATGATATTATTATACGTGCTCTCATTCATTCCTTTACAAATGTCCATGAGGTTGCAGAATAAATTAATACCCTCTCTGCCAACACCTAAGAGTCGCATAACAAACACCATCCGACGATTCACTTCGTATCCAGTGTTGATTAGTGGTCCTGAATTGATGTTTCTCTGACCACAGCGACAAAGTAAAACTATCTTGAAACCGAGGCCTCGATTCCCAGCTTCTTCAAACTTTACATTCTGTTTACAAACACGACAAACAAGGAGCTCTGTCAAGGCTGTAAAAACGGTGAATATTTCAATCAAACGATAGCCATGCAATGGATTCCAGTGAATATCTTCAGCACTAGCATTGGAGAGTTTTCTTGCACTCGTACTTTCACATCCTTCATCTTCACTCTTTTTATTTGAAAACTGATTACCATGGAACTTTCTTTTGCGTGGTTTCGATTGTTTTGGTTCGGCGTGTGTGCCTTTCGGATAGGACATTTCGAATTTGCACTGTCGTTTTGTACAGGCCGAACTTCGGAGCTAAACTGAAAACCGGTTCTGCTCGATGCCAGCGCCAACGGACCCAACGGTTTCGACTAAACGTAACAATAGAAATAAAAGCCATCTACCAGGGGTGCGTTCCAAAACCTACAGTAAAACTATAATTACATCTCTATACGTTTTGGATCGCAGCCCTGAAAGGTAAAATCCCCGCTCCGGGTGAGTATACCTGCTGCGTGCTATTAGAGCCTCGACGCTGCTCAAGAGATTTGTTGCGCTCGGAGGCCATAACTTCCGAACGGCTGCGAATTTCGATTTAAAACGTTGGGAACATATTCTTACAATGTTAAATAAACATTTTATGCAAAAAAAAAAATTCGATTTTTTGAAAGTTCTAATTGGATTTCCCCCCTTAATGACTGCAATTTTAAGATATTGTTCCTATTATGAAAATCAATTGCAAGATCGAGTACTATAACATTATCAGAGAAATATTTGATAAAATTTTTCCACAAGCAGAAGCCATATGCATCTAGTGGTTGTATTTTTCCCGTTGTACCAGCCAGAATTGTTAGAAAATATATATCTGTTGCAGAATCTGGTCTCGGCAATTAAGTTGGGACAATGTTCACTCCAAGAATCTAATAGTAATACGGATTGTGGCCCGACGTTCGGAAAGAAAATTTCTCTCAAAAAACCAGGTTTTTACATGATTTGATGTTAATTTATCTGACTTTGAAGCCATTAAATAAATATTAGGAGCGTTAAATAATGATTGCTGCACTCGTGGACCAAACGTTTCTGTGGATTCTTTTAATACAATCAAAAGAGGCGACAATAATCTACCATCAGCGGAAATAGTCGGCTGTATTGTGTAACTGTGCGTAGTTGCTGATACAGACTATATTGCAGTTTCTATTGTTTTTGCACCTTTATTTGCTAAGTACGACCGGCGTGAAGTTCTAACTGGAATCCACTCTGATCCGAATTATAAATATTTTCTACTCCATATTGATTAATAAAATATTTTACATTTCTTGTAAATGTTTCGCACTTCTTTTCCAAATTTGATTTTGATAACAAAGATTTTTTCGTAACAAATTTCGTTATTTTACGAGATACTATATTATGTTGTTTTTTGAATCTGTGTATCCACATACGAGGGTAGTCCCAAAAGTACCCGGCCTAACAAAGAAAACACAAAAATTTTGAAAAAATATATCTTTATTTCTCAACATAGTCCCCTTTTAGCTCGGTACACTTTTCCCAGCGATGTTCAATAGCTTCGATACCATATTTATAGTGAGAATCATCGAGTTCCTCAAAATAGCCATCAACCGCAGACTCCACCTCTTTATTGTTAGCAAATCTTTTACCACCAAGCCATTTTTTCAAGTTTGGAAATAGATAATAATCTGAGGGGGCTAAATCTGGTGAATAGGGTGCGTGAGAAAGCAATTCGAACTTTAACTCATTGATTTTGGCCATCGCAATAACGGACGTGTGAGCCGGTGCATTGTCATGATGAAACAACACTTTCTTTTTCGCCAAATGCGGACGTTTTTTCTTGATTTCATCACTCAAACGCTGCAATAAGTTCGTATAATACTCGCCGTTGATTGTTTTTCCTTTTTGAAGATAATCAATGAAAATTATCCCACGCACATCCCAAAAAACTGACGCCATAACCTTGCCAGCCGATGGAGTTGTCTTCGCCTTTTTCGGAGCCGATTCTCCCCTTTCAGTCCATTGTTTCGACTGTTCTTTCGTCTCAGGTGTGAAATGATGAACCCATGTTTCATCCATGGTTATGAATCGACGCAAAAACTCGGCCTTATTACTGCGAAACATCGCCAAACTCGATTGAAACATCCTCACGACGCTGTTTTTGTTCAATTGTAAGCAAACGTGGCATCCACCGTGCGCACAGCTTTTTCATGTCCAAATTTTCAGTCAATATGCGATGTACAGCACTTTTTGATATGCCTACCATGTCAGCTAACTCGCGCACTTTC
>NW_022639561.1:959510-960602 GCF_010583005.1 Odontomachus brunneus
CGATGTTCGTCTTGGCAGCTCTTACGGCCTCTTTTAAACTCTGCCACCCAACATTTTATTGTTGTAAACGAGGGAGCAAACTCCCCGGGAATAGAATCTAGCTCAGTTTTGATATTGGTTGGACTGAGACCTTTCAAATAAAAATATTGTATCACATAACGGTGACCAATTTTCTCCATGTTTACAAATGTACTGAGAGCGTTCACTATTGATGGCTGCCAAACTAATACTAAACAACGTAGCGTCTTGAAACTTCAAACTTCAGCTTTATAAGGTTGATGCTTTCGGCCATAGTGATTTTTTTCAAACAACAACCGCCATCTATACGTCAGGTCGGGTACTTCTAGGACTACCCTCGTATGTGACGCTATGAATCCTGACGCATTTATCTCTTGTTGTGCTCGAGAAGCCCATCGACCGATGTCAATATCATGAATTATCATTCCTCTTTGGAGCGCTTCATTGAAATTATTTAATGTATATTCAGAAATTTTTTGCAATTTTTCTCTTCTGGTACCACCTGCATTGATATACTTCTCCCATCGTCGTAATTGTCGTATCGATGTTACTTGTTTATAATTGTTTTTAACCGATTCCAATGATCTTGGTCTTGTTTTACCGTTTCTTCAGTATTCCACAGCTTGCCTTTCGTAATCGTTTGATATTGCTGCTTCAACAGAAGTACAAATAACTTTTTCTGGAAGATAATTCTCATCTTCAACATGATCAAACAAATCAACCGTTTCTGCATGTGGAATCTCATTCGGATCATAAAAATATAGTGCTTGCTCCTCTTCTATTTCAAATTCATTATCATTTCCAATTTCTTTCAGCATGTATTCAACCTTCTCCTTCACTTCTATTTCCTCCGAAGTTATCGGACTTTGTGGAAGATCCAAAGCAGAGAATGTTTCATACAGTAGCAGTATGACATTCCATATATTAAATGACATCATTCTAGAACAGATTGAAAATAAATGTTTGTCTTCACCTGTAATTATATAAGACTGTGATACCTTCTGTATAAAAAGTACCGGGAAATTGTCATTTAAATGAACCGCGGAAGAGGTAGCGGTAAAAAGTTTTTTTTTT
>NW_022639561.1:960989-963410 GCF_010583005.1 Odontomachus brunneus
GTGATTATATAAAACTGTGATATAAAACTGTGATTATATAAAAAATAAAATATACTTTATAATTAATATTATGTCTTCTTATTTTTGACGTTATTTTCTTCTCTTCTGTCTCTTGATATCATATATACAATGCATCCAAAAGAAATTAATAAATCAAAACGCAATTATAAACGCATTATTTACGTTATATTTGTTGCGATAATAGGGAGACGAATGTATAAAATGTTCACATAAATTGACACTCAAAATTTTAGATTAAAAATCTAGATTATATATTGTTTAATTTATTTTAATAAAAAAAGTAAATTATAAAAATCAAACGTTAAAGCCAAGAAATGTTATTATTTAACTATATCGTATACATATATCATACATCAACGATCACTTTGCATCACACATTTTTTCCATGAGCACCACCTTTGTTACGAATATATACAATAAGTAAAACACATTTATTTTCTGTGTATGCAAATCCTCAATCGATTTTTCTTAATATATTAATTATATGAATTTAATATATTATAATAACATTATAAATTGCAAACATTGTACATTAAATATATGCAACTGTCTATGTATTATTTTTCTACAATTTATTACATTCCTCTACTTACAGTAACGTATCTAGCTACAGTATCCATCTACTTTGACGCGTATAGCACGATATTATCACGACGTTTTCCAACAATTTAATCTAGACTACCTTCTAATATTATATATGGATCGATTTGGCATAAAATGCTCTACAATTTTTGTTCTTACAAAAACTTAGAAATTTTGCAAAGGTAACAAGTTGGGGGGGATGAAAAAATTTGACGTTTTTGAAAAAATTAAATATACCGTTGCAAAGAGCGTTAAATACTCTCCAACTTTTGTTGGAAACATTTTTTCACTTTGTATTTTAGGAAATATTCAATAAAAATTAAAAAAATCCTTTTTTTTGAAGGAGCTGTTTCAACCCCTAAACTTAACATTCAGCCGATAAAAACATACGTGTCGAATATTTTTCGATGCTCTACAATATATACGAAGCGCATCAAAATCGATGAGGGACAGTTCCGTTAGTTGCCTTGTAAGTATGCGCATGTGCCGTCTACTCCTTTGTCTCCATGCGTCACGTGATCGTCCGTCCTATTCGTAACGGTCTCATGGTCATGCTCTATTCTCTTTACACGGAGTCGTCGCGTCTTATCCGTGCACGATGCCCCGCATCTCGCGTACGCCTCGCAATCGTCGTCGTCGTCCTGTCACATCTGCCCGTCGCCCCAGCGCTCATGCACTCCGCAGCCGATCACTTCCTCGACATAACTCGCACATTAACCTCACCACCGATTCCCACAGGATTCACGCTCTCTCCGTCTTTACGAAATCTCAGCTAAGCCCTCAAAAATCTGTCGTCTCCAATTTTATCTTGAGGAAGTAACTTTGTACGAAGATTACAGGAGAGATTCGGATTAACAAGAAATATCGGATGAGACTATACCAGGTCTGTAAATATGAAACTGGAATTTGCCCATAGATGGCTCTAGCTGTCAATGTAGTTACCGTCAAACCGCGTCATTGGCGCCATTTCCTTGTTGACATTTCTGACAAAAATTTTCAACTCACAACAATACAACTTTCATACAACAGCATAGTTTGTAAAAGCGTTGAACATGTCGAATTTTGTGCCTGGAAACTACGATTTGCGGACAGCATTGATTTTCTGTTACCATTTGAAGAAAACTGCTGCAGAATCGCACCGAATGCTTGTCGAAGCTTACGGTGAGCATGCTCTTGGTAAATCACAGTGCTTTGAATGGTTTAAAAAATTTAAAAGTGGCGATTTTGACGTGAGAAACGAAGAACGTGGAAGATCACCGAAAAAGTTTGAAGACAGCGAATTGCAAACATTGTTGGATGAGGATGACACTCAAACGCAACAACAACTCGCGGATCAATTAAATGTGACACGAGAAGCCGTCTCCATATGTTTGAAAGCCATGGGAAAGATCCAGAAGGTGGGAAAATTGGTTCCACATGAACTGAATGAAAGATAGCAGGAAAACTGAAAAACCACTTGCGAAATGCTGCTCGCCAGGTACAAAAGAAAATCATTTCTCCATCGAATTGTGATGGAGATGAAAAATGGATATATTTTGAGATGAAAAGTGGATATATTTTGCGAATCCTAAGCGTAAAAGATCATGGGTAACTCCAGGCGAACCATCGACATCGACTGCAAGGCCAAATTGCTATGGACGGAAGACAATGCTCTGTGTTTGGTGGGATCGGAAGGGTGTGATCTATTATGAGCTGCTAAAACCTGGCCAAACCGTTAATATTGAACGCTACCGACAACAAATGATCGATTTGAATCAAGCTTTGCATGAAAAACGACCAGAATATAAAAAAAGGCAACACAAAGTGATTTTGCTTCAT
>NW_022639561.1:963673-963818 GCF_010583005.1 Odontomachus brunneus
ACTGAGTACGTGTGATATTACGTCGTGAATGAATAACCGCGTTTGATGCGAGCGAATAAACAACTAGGCTGGGAGCCTAAAAAACATAAACACAGGAGAAAAACAAGAATAACTTTGTTTTTCGTGTTTCGAGCTAGACGATATG
>NW_022639561.1:963828-963935 GCF_010583005.1 Odontomachus brunneus
GCCATATAGAATCCGTCATTTTGAATTTTTCTAACCTTGCCGATTTCGAGACCTTTCCAAAACACTACAAGAAAGTTTATTTTCGTTGAGTATTTTCCGAGTTGTGA
>NW_022639561.1:963945-964332 GCF_010583005.1 Odontomachus brunneus
AAGTTTGAAGACAGCGAATTGCAAACATTGTTGGATGAGGATGACACTCAAACGCAACAACAACTCGCGGATCAATTAAATGTGACACGAGAAGCCGTCTCCATATGTTTGAAAGCCATGGGAAAGATCCAGAAGGTGGGAAAATTGGTTCCACATGAACTGAATGAAAGATAGCAGGAAAACTGAAAAACCACTTGCGAAATGCTGCTCGCCAGGTACAAAAGAAAATCATTTCTCCATCGAATTGTGATGGAGATGAAAAATGGATATATTTTGAGATGAAAAGTGGATATATTTTGCGAATCCTAAGCGTAAAAGATCATGGGTAACTCCAGGCGAACCATCGACATCGACTGCAAGGCCAAATTGCTATGGACGGAAGACAAT
>NW_022639561.1:964342-965381 GCF_010583005.1 Odontomachus brunneus
ATCGTCTAGCTCGAGACACGAAAAACAAAGTTATTCTTGTTTTGCTCCTGTGTTTATGTTTTTTAGGCTCCCAGCCTAGTTGTTTATTCGCTCACATCGAACGCGGTTATTCATTCACGACGTAATATCACACGTACTCAGTCAAAACTCGCGCATATCCGCGTTTCACGTTAACGCTTCTCGATCTTTGTATTTTAAAAACGAGTCGTGCTCTCTCGCATCTTACTCTTTGTCTTTTCCCTTTCTTTTTCCAACTACAATTTCAAATTTCTTTTTTAAAAATGTTAACCGATAAAGAAAAGATAATGCTGTTTCTTTATCGAAAATTTGGAGACCATATTAGATCATACGAAGAAGTAACTGATCTACACATTCAATGCTGCATATCCTGATCGCAATTTTATTTCTAAATCCACCGTTCAGAAGACAGTGATACGTTTTTACGAAACAGAAACAGTTAAAGACCAAAATCCTTTCAAGCCTCATAACTCTAAATATGCCTAATAAAAAAATACTTTATTATAGGTTTTTGGAAAGCCCTTGAAATAAGCTACAAGAATATGTAATAAAAAGTGGAGGTCCAATTTATAAAATTCAATTTGACCTTCCTATGACCTTCGTCCTCCACCCAAAGTCAAATTTTTAGCCATCATTAGGTACACTTTATTAAGCCCTACAACTTTGCTACTTACATATTTTTCGCTACAGTTGATTCTTTTCGAGATATTTGACCATTTCCGGACTTTTGCCTGTATATATATATATATATATATATATATATATATATATATATATATATATATATATACATATATATATAAGGTGTAATAAAAAAAAATCTATTATTTTTCCAATAGATGGCTTTAGTAATGTGTATCTCACATTGTATAAATGCGATCGGCTTACGCTAGATGGCGTTAGAAAGATAAGATTTCGTACTAAAAAAACTTCGCAGACAGTTTTGTGATTGTTTGACTCAGTATTGTTTGAGCGCGCGTCAAAGATGGACACCAGCAAAGAGAAAATACGCCATATTTTA
>NW_022639561.1:965391-965683 GCF_010583005.1 Odontomachus brunneus
AAGATAGTGATACGTTTTTACGAAACAGAAACAGTTAAAGACCAAAATCCTTTCAAGCCTCATAACTCTAAATATGCCTAATGAAAAAAATACTTTATTATAGGTTTTTGGAAAGCTCTTGAAATAAGCTACAAGAATATGTCATAAAAAGTGGGGAGTCCAATTTAAAAAATTCAACTTGATCTTCGTATGACCTTCATCCTCCATCCAAAGTCAAATTTTTAACCATCATTAGGTACACTTTATTAAGCCCTACAACTTTGCTACTTACATATTTTTCGCTACAGTTGAT
>NW_022639561.1:967592-969756 GCF_010583005.1 Odontomachus brunneus
CTGTCAACAATTGGACCGTCTGAAGGAATCAATCGCCCAGAAGCGGCCAGCTTTGGCCAATAGGAGAGGAATTGTGTTCCATCAGGACAACGCCAGGTCACACACATCGATAGTGACTCGCCAGAAGCTCCGGGAGCTTGGTTGAGAGGTTCTTATGCATCCACCTTATAGTCCGGACCTGGTACTACCACCAAGTGACTACCACCTGTTCCTGTCTATGGCGAATGATTTTGCTGGTGAAAAATTCGCCTCAAGAGAAGCTTGTGAAAATCTCCTGTCCCAGTTTTTTGCCAATAGGGACAAGGGTTTCTATGAGAGAGGCATAATGGAATTACCTTCAAAATAGCAACAAGTTATCGAACAAAACGGTGCATGTTTGACGTAAATCGAATCATTCTAATTATGCTAAATAAAGCCTTCAATTTCATGCAAAAATAATGGATTTCTTTTTACTACACCTTATATATATATAATGCGGAAACAAGAAAACATCTGATCAGATCGATCGTCGTTAGGCGACTGACTCGTCATCCATGCACGCTCAGCAACCAAAAGCAAAACGCTCAAGCCCATTCTTCAATTGCATAAGCGTAGTCGTGAACGTAAGAGTCAACCAATCCGAATGTTTTATTCACTGATTACTTTACTCTGATTTTTATTGTAATCACTTACAACCACTTACATCCACGTTCACGCAATTGTAGAATGGGCTTCACGCTTCCTCACGCTCATTACGCTCTTCGCGCCAAATACAAAAATACAAGAGAAAACCGATTCCTACAGTACTTACTAGCATTGATGGAAATTGCATAATAGCAAATTGCAAGTATTGATTTAAAAATACATGGATGAAATTAACTGTCTATAAAGAAGGTGGTGATATTAAATTTAAGGAAATTACTACATTGATTTTAGTAAATTTCGATTATTTTCGATAAGATATAGTTTTCCTCTTTCCTCCTCCCCACCCCAAGAACCATTAATTTTATGGGATTTAACCCTTTAAGGCGCATAATTCATGAAACATTTTAGTAACTTTTTTTAAATGAAATATTGTCAAAAACACTCTAAATAGCATATTTATAAGATTTCAACTGCACGATCCTAAATGGTCTCTATTGGTACCAGTGATACTTAAAAAATTAACGTAACATAAAAATTTTGCAATTTAATAATCTTCAGTCGATAAATTTTGTATCATGTCAATAGTAGATGATAACTATAGAAAAATTCAGTCTTATATTAATATCTAATATAATTCATTTTAGTTCTCTACATATAATAATAAAATAGTAATATAGTTGAAAAGTATAAAATTATTACACACTAAATATTTAGATATTTATATCAAATGATTAAATATTATCGATAATATCTTCCTTTAATTACCTACTGGTAATGTCGAAATTTCTAAACCGTGCTTATAAAATTCGCCAAAATCAATGTACTGCCCTCCTTACTACTAGTATTATTTTCTTCTCGCAGAAAATTTTGTCCATATATTCTTAAATTATAACTGTGAGCGATTATTTTAAAAACTATTTCAGACAAAGATTGTACGATTCAATGAGAGACCTCTGAGGGCGACCTTGACTTTGACCTCCGCCGCCACTGTCAATGTTATTTTAAGGTCATATTAATTATTTTAAATAGAACCCCCTATTTTTATTGCATATTCTATTGCATATTTTATTGCATATTAGTTTATCTTGAGAGTTTTCCAAAACTCGATAATAACGTATTTTTTCATTAAGGGGGGAAATCCAATTAGAACGAGGAAAAATAAGCTATTTTCAAGAATTTTTTTGTAGGAGAAAGAATTTTTCTATATTTTTCAAACTTAAACATTTATTTATATATGTTTTGGACTGTCCATACGTATTTTTTTTTCCAAAAATATTTAAAAATGGCGGACATATGAAGCATCCCATTTGGCAGGTACGCGTGCGAGTTGCTCAGCTGCTGGACAAATGGCGTCCGTGATATTGATCCTATAACAGGCAGCGAAAAAATTCTTATTATTTATACCCATAATTCGTAATTGAACCTAAAAAAATTGAAAAAAGTCAAAAATTTTGAATATGAAACGCTTATGAAAATAAATTTCCATTTTTTGACGTTTTCTCTGCACAATTTTTGCAATAAATAAGTGATTTTTTATTAT
>NW_022639561.1:970344-974160 GCF_010583005.1 Odontomachus brunneus
GTTCTAATTGGATTTCCCCCCTTAAATACTTTTAAATAATATTTCATACTATCATACTATTATAAATCATACTATCATTACTTTTAAAGTAATGAAACTTGAAAGTTACAATGCCGCCGGCATTGGCGCTACGCGGAGATTGTTCGATTTAATTTACATCTCTTTCGTGTATGAATGTGTGTGTGCGCGCGCACGTGCGCTTGCTTGCGTGCGTGCGTGCGCTTGCGTGCGTACGTACGTGCATGTGGAGTATAGATGGAAGTGTGTATGTGTGTATATGGGTGTGTGTGCGTGCGTACATCCATGTGTGTATGCGTGCGTATGAATAGATGGTCGAGATGGGTGATTGGATGAATGTTTACAATGATAAGTTAAAGAACAAATAAAGACCGTTACATCACTATTACCCATCCACATATACCCATACCACATATATAGTACGCGCGTACTCATACACACACGAAAGAGGTATAAATCCGACCGAGTAACCTCCTCGCAGTACACCTTAGGTAATGTTATGCCGGCAATACTGTAATTTTTAAATTTTATTACTCAAAAAGCACTTAAGGAAAAAATACGTTATTATAGCTGTGTTTTTCAAAACTCGCGAGATAAGAGTCAAAAATATGCAATTAAAAATAGTTTGATTTAAAAAATTCAAAGTGACCTTGTCCTGTCCTTGGAGGCGCCATCCAAGATTAGTCCAAGACGGAGTAATGTATACGTGTCGCTTGTTACTCCGCCTCAAAATCAGCTGTTTACTCATCGTTGATAAGAGATAAGCTATTTCTTTTACACACAGAGCCTGTCCTACCGCTTCTCATTCTCCTACCGAGCTCATCCGCTTATACATTTTAATTAATTACGGAATAAATATTGAGAAAATTTCAAAATGGTATATAACTTTTATGTTTACTAGGACCTTGAATAAATTCTCACTGTTTTCCAACAGATGGCGTTATCAGAACTGTGTGCGTGTAGTTTAAAATGTTAACGCATTTATAAGGAAGTACTATAAGCAAGCTTGAAATTTAGTATAGTGTATGTCATTTCGCCGAAGTGTAAACAACTTTTTTTTTCATAGTGTTAAACATGTCGAGTTTCGTGAGAAAAAAAGAGTATTTGCGAGGAATTTTACTACACTACTTTATTAAAAAAAAATCTGCAGCACACAGAATTCTTGTTGAGACTTACGGCGACCATGCTCTGTCGGAAACAACATGCAGAGATTGGTTTAGACGCTTCAAAAATAATGATTTTGATGTTGAAGATAAAGAACGCTCTGGCGCACCAAAAAAGTTTGAAGACGAAGAATTGGAGACATTACTTCATGAAGACTCATGTCAGACGCTAGCTGAACTTGCAAAATCATTAGGAGTTGATCACACAACAGTTTCGGAACGTTTAAAAGTATTAGGAATGATTCAAAAGCAAGGACATTGGGTGCCGTACGAGTTGAAGCCGAGAGACGTCGTTTTCACATGTGAACAATTGCAGAACTATTTCAACGGCAGAAAAGGAAAGGTTTTTTGCATCGTATCGTGACTGGCGATGAAAACTGGATACACTACGATAACCCATCCGCCGCGTAGAAGATCGTGGGGTAAGCCCAGCTATGCATCAATATCGTCGGCAAAGCCGAATATCCATGATTCGAAGCTTCTGATCTGCATTTGGTGAGATCAGCTGGATGTAGTTTATTATGAGCTGCTCAAACCGAACGAAACCATTACAGGAGATCGCTATCGACTACAATTAATGCGTTTGAGCCGAGCATTGAAGAAAAAACGGCCGCTATACGAGCAGAGACATGACAAAGTGATTTTGCAACATGACAACGCTTGGCCACATGTTGCACAACCGGTGAAAACTTACTTGGAAACGGTTAAATGGGAAGTTCTACACCATCCGCCGTATTCACCAGACATTGCCCCTTCCGATTATCACTTGTTCCGATCGATGGCACATGACCTAGCTGAGCAGCACTTCCATTCTTATGAAGATGCCAAAAAATGGGTCGACTCTTGGATAGCCTCAAAAGATGTGTTGTTTTTCCGACGTGGAATTCAAATGCTTCCAGAAAGATGGGCAAAAGTAGTGGCTAGCGATGGACAATACTTTCAGTGACATGTTACGACTTTTTTTAAATAAAGCATTAATTTTCGCGAAAAATCAGCGAGAACTTATTCAAGGTCCTAATATTTTGACTCGTTTTATCTATACACGGCGATTGCTCGATCAGTTACCAGACACCTTGTATATGCTAATTTTGATTAACTAAGATAGCCACATGACGAATATTTTCCCTCATCCCTGAAACTTCACACCTCGCGTCTATGAAGGCGTCTTATGATTAGGGCAGATATTCCTACGTCCATGGTTGCGATGTACATTTCTTCGTCCCTGACAGATGACTGCTGATTGGTGAACTTGATTTGAGTCTTCAAGTGTCACCATCACAAAGTTTGTCAGCAACATATTTATCAGTTTATCAGTTCAATCATTTATCTGTCTTCTTTAATTAATAGTACCAAAATTTATATTGTTGTATGCATAATGAGAAATGTTGTACGCATAATGCAAGTTTGATCTAATTTATGAGGTATACAAATAAATTAGATGTCTTTTATTTACATAATTTAAAATTTATTTGTAAATAAACAAGATCAATTCTAATCATCGAAATACTCTTCTTATTTTTGATAATTTTATCCAGCTATCAGGCAGTTGATGAATTCATTATTAAGGGAACATTTTACTTTCTCGGCTGAAAATTTTGTTAATGTTTAGGGGTTTCATTATAATAAAATGAAGACATTAATTTGAAACTTTTTTTACTATCGTAAGATGAGATTACTTTGTGACTGTAGGGGTTATTTTGTGACACATTAAATATTGGTCAATAGTGATAATTATCACCATTGACCAATATTCACTGTGTCACAAAATAACCCCTACAGTCACAAAGTAACCTCATCTTACGGTATATTTTATTATTACTTATATACTTATATATACTTATATATACTTATATATTACTTATATATACTTTATTATTACAATCTTAAATTA
The DNA here is from genome assembly GCF_010583005.1 of Odontomachus brunneus. Lineage (NCBI taxonomy): Eukaryota > Metazoa > Arthropoda > Insecta > Hymenoptera > Formicidae > Odontomachus > Odontomachus brunneus. The sequence continues at coordinate 973,417 of NW_022639561.1, forward strand.
CATAAAAAAATTTTTATTTTATTTTTTTCAATTAACTAAAACAAAAAAAACAAATACATTTTTTATTTTTATGTGGATTTGTCATATATGAAGCTTGAAGATATCGGGTAAAAATTTTTTAAATGGCGAACTTTGAAAGTAGAATCCTGAAAATAACACTTTTTTATATAATTGTTATAAAAAAGTAGGGAAATATTATATTCAATTAGCAAGCCCGAGGATCATATAGTAATCACAAATTTATAGAATAACATATTAAAATTTTGGACCGATTGGTTAAGTATTTCTCTTTTAATCACGTTCACCGCATAAAAAAGTAGTTTTGAGAAAAACGCGTTTAAAGTGTTTTGCGTTTCAAATTTTTGTATATAAAATCTACTTACTTTCAATCAGCTATACCTGCTAGAATACAAAATGCCTTTATACTAAATGCTTCCTTATAGTCTTCTTCTTCATGTGTTCGTTCGTCTCTTCGGGCTATTCTGCTCTCTTTAGAAGGGTCAGTGCTGCAGCGATTAGCTTGCGTGATGCGCACGCCATTCTGTTTGCGCACAAGCTCAATAGTTGTGGGCCCGATCGTAACTTCCATGACCTTCATTCTTTTTAAGAAAGGGTTAAAACCTTCATTAAAACATATGCAAATATATATGTAGCAATCTCAATTATTTTTTGGTCAGCAAAAATTCCAAAACATGATAGACAACAAATTTTCCATCACCATCCCCCTGCTACCCCCCCCCCCCC